>NC_049986.1:20494897-20554686 GCF_000003815.2 Branchiostoma floridae | reverse complement strand
TACAATTTGAGTTGCTTTTTAGTCTTTGTGGTGTTTTGAGAGCTGTGTAGTACTGAGTTTAAAGTTCTGGTACAAGTTCCTTTACCCTGTTTGGCAATCAGAGGAAGATACAACTTTCTAAAGTGGAGGAGAAATGTATAGAGCTTGAGTGTAAGAGAAAGGTATGTATATTATCTTCCTGTGTTTCTTGTTGTTTCTTTGGGGATGCCATTTCCGTATAATTGTATGAAGGTAATTTGTAGTTTGGGGCTAGTCATGTTCGCTTGATTTTTGGGCCTGCTTAATCTATAGTACATACAGGGTTAAGTGGTAGAAGCTTTGTTCACTTCGTGAAACGAAGTGTTTGCAGTCAGTGCTGTTTTGATGTCAGGGGGTCGTTTGTCAGCCTGATAACTAGGGAACGCGTAGATGGATGGTTTTGATATTTGGTATGTGGGTAGGATTAGACATGACGAAGGAATGGCGGGAATTGCGTTACGTCAGGGCGCTCTACCGGCGTGTTATGGTACTGCAGCGGAACTTCCGGTTTTGCTATTTTTTGTTTGGGACTTGTTTGGGTGATGATTTTTAAGTGGTAGGTAGCTGTGTAAAAGCATGAAAAGGTGTGCAAGTTTTGGCCACCTAGGGGTTTCGCAGGGGCGGTGAAAGTAATTCTTGTTTTAGGTTTTGAGAAGGAATAATGAGAGAAGGGGTTGATGGATGTTAATGACTGTAGGTATGCAGATAGCTTACGTAATGATGTACATACTTGTATGCGTGTTATGCAAATTAGGTAATTTGCATAATACAATAGGTATGTGTAGAAACCTCAAAACTATGTGTCTGTGAACAGTCCAGCTCCTTCACGCCAACACAGATTGATCTGATATTTGGTATGTGAGTAGCTGTTGAGAAGGAGAAGAAACGTACGAGGCGTTTTTTTGTCTAGTGGCTTTTGACGGTTTTGCAGGGGATGTTTGTACTTGAAAAATAGTGTTTAGTGTGCTAAGTGTGGCGATTACGCAATAGTGGTTTATATTTAGGAGTTACGTCATTCTGCGTGGGTTGGAGTTTTGCATGGCCCCGTCCCCACAGGAAGTGACCCCAAAGGTCATAGTTGCGCAATAGAGGACAGCACGACTTATATATACCAGACGATTACAAGACAATGGTACTACAGGGACAGTACATTATACGTGATGGGGTGTAAACGTGTCCTATAAGATTTGATAATCTGTAGATTAAGGGCAATGAATAAGGGCAATGATGATATTGTTTACAGGGGCCTATATTATACGTTTTAAAAGGGTTGTACATGTAACAGTTACTACCGGTACAATACATTGTTGAACAAAGCAGGGTTTGTTTTTCACAGTAACTTGTAGTCATTGATGAGAGTGTTTATAGGGATTGTACATTAGACATATGGGATACACAATGTAGTGGACTGCATGTTACATCATCATTGTTGCAACCATTGATATATTTGCTTCCGGTGGTGGATTTGTTATCCTACCTGCTGAAATCGGACAAATTTCTTGCTGGATAAGCATTTGGTCTCTCTTCCAAGGAAGAAATTATGCATCCTGTATGTTATCCTGGACAGAAAAAGGTGTCGCGAGGCGTATAGTCCTATTGACTGACAAACCCCGTGCGGGCGGATAAAGCGTTCCCGCCAAGGCAGGACTTGGGCCAGCTGGACTGATTTCACCGGGCGACGCGCGGCTTGTCATGGTCGTCAGTAGGGCTCCCATAACCTGGCTAAATGGTTGGAAATTAACCACTCTACCCGGAAAAGTCAATACTTGGACAAATACATGCGATGTACATCTCAAAGTTGAAATTTTATCAACTCACCATTTGGTTTTTATGTCCATTTGCAACGTGTTGGTGAACTTTATCTAGAATTTGTCAAAGTTATGAGACCTCTGAACATTCCTATATCCAAAGAAATCCGCTGAAAATTAAAAAAATTGGCTTTCCTTGCGGTAAATTTTTCCCTTCGAAGATTGTCGCCTTTCCTGATCATATGTAAGGGACACGGGATCATCTAAAAAGTTCCATGAGTTGCAAGGCGCAAGCCCATATATATTATTTGTACTTTCATGTCTGGATTTCCCAGCGATTAATTAAAGGTGGGTCACAAGTGCCAGTAGCATAATCCCGCCATTTGTACTGATATGTGGCGAGAACGTTTGGGCAAGAGACACGGGGTCATGTCAGAATTTCAATAAGTTTCAAGTCGCAAGCCCAAAATGGAAGTTATACGTTTATGTCTTGTTTTCCCAGCGATGTAATGTAGAGTATATAGGTCACAAGTGGTAATTAACATAAGCGCGTCATTTGTACTGATATGTAGCGAGAACTATTAGGTGAGAGACACGCACTGGGTCATGTCAAAAGTTCCATGAGTAACAAGTCGCAAGCCCGGATGGATACTATCCAGGATAGTTATACTTTGATGTCTTGATTTCTCTGCAATTTAATCTAGGGTAGGTCGCAAGTGCTAGTTAGCAGATTCATGTCAGTTGTACCGATAGGTTATCTAAACGATTGGGTAAGAGACAAGGGGTCATCTGAAAAGGTCCATGAGTTCCAAGTCGCAAGCCCAAAATGGAAGTTATACTTTTATGTACCTGAGGAGGAGCATTCCGTGACGACACCAGCCATCACATTTTGAAGGTGTTCGCTGGGGATGTGAAGATCATTTATGTGGATCTCACCAATGACGGCGTTGATGTGGTCAACGTTATTGTTTTATGTGTTATCTTATTGATATTTTGATGCAACCGTCGATTTTAGCCCAGTCAATATAAGTCTTTATCTTTAAAAGACCATGAAAGGTATTTTCTTTGTCCATGGAAATTAATGGACAGGGACAGTTTGTGTCATGTGCACAGACAAGAAAGGATGGATGATAGAATACTTTTAAAATACAGCCTACTGCCTAAATCCTTTTTTTCGGCGCACCTCACCAAACACATCAAAATCCATGTATAATTCCAACAACATAAACACTGTTAAGCTAGCCAATGACACGTCTACAAATAAACCCTGCACCACCGCACCATAACCCATTTCACGAAGGTTGAGTTCTGCGAACGCTTGTTTTTAGTTTGTTTCAGACAAACCTTACTTTGTTTTCCATGTAGTTGATGGCGGCTGGTCTGACTGGAGCCCATGGTCTGACTGCAGCGTGACGTGTGGAGTCGGTACGCAGACTCGGGACCGAAGCTGCACCAATCCGGCACCAGCTGACGGCGGGGCGGAGTGTGATGGAGATACTGAGGAGACACAGGAGTGCGACTCGGGAGTTTCCTGTCCAGGTATCTCTCGGTTCTATTGAATATTGTGATGAAACCTCTCAAATCTGCATTAAAAAAAGTGTGATGATAGACCTGCTAATAATATTCATGTGTCATTTCAGCTTGCCTTTTTAAGCCCTTTGTATGAAAATGGAGAATTTTCTTTGCTGTAGTCGCCTTAAAAGTTATTTTTAGTTTGTTTCAGACTGGCCTTACTTTGTTTTCCATGTAGTTGATGGCGGCTGGTCTGACTGGAGCCCATGGTCTGACTGCAGCGTGACGTGTGGAGTCGGTACGCAGACTCGGGACCGAAGCTGCACCAATCCGGTTCCAGCTGACGGCGGGGCGGAGTGTGATGGAGATACTGGGGAGACACAGGCGTGCAACTCGGGAGTTTCCTGTCCAGGTATCTCTCGGTTCTATTGAATATTGTGATGAAACCTCTCAAATCTGAATTAAAACAGTGAGTTGATAGACCTGCTAATAATAGCATTCATGTGCGATTTCAGCTTGCCTTTTTAAGGCCTTGGTATGAAAATGGAGAATTTTCTCTGCCGTAGTCGTCTCAAAATTTTGTTTAGTTTGTTTCAGACAAACCTTACTTTGTTTTCCATGTAGTTGATGGCGGCTGGTCTGACTGGAGCCCATGGTCTGACTGCAGCGTGACGTGTGGAGTCGGTACGCAGACTCGGGACCGAAGCTGCACCAATCCCGCACCAGAGCACGGCGGGGCGGAGTGTGATGGAGATGCTGAGGAGACACAAGAGTGCAACTCGGGAGTTTCCTGTCCAGGTACCTCTTAAGTTCTATTGTTTATCTGTTCTTCTAAGGTGTCATCTTTGATCTATTTACATTATTAATGGTCCACGTTGCTTTTATGCTATTACGTGTTAAAATTCAGGAAAAATATTATTAGCAGAACCAGTACACTCCTCTCTGTATGAGATTGAGTAAATCTAGTTAAAGAGTTCTAACAACATAATAGAACAACAAACGATCGGTGAAAATCTGTCAGCAAGAGAAAGGTTTGTATTTAATTTTCACCTCAAATCCGTGTACTGCTATTTACCTGACATTTGTCAAAGTTTAGTGTAGGCACTAAAATGTACAAAAGGCTCATATATTGACGAACGCAAGGCATCAAGTCGTAATTCCCAAAAATATCACCTGCGGACGACATGCAAAAGAAACGTTCAGACTTTATTTGATTATCACACGACAAGTCACGCAAATATCCGATACAACTCGATCTATCCAAATATCTAATATGCCGTGATATTGATAACGAAGGATATGAGACATGAAAAATTTGCATAATTGTGACATGACAATATTATCAAGCCGCGCGCTAATATTGACAGTTCCAAACATACAAACAAGAAAAACAAAGCCTGAACAAGATACAAACACATCTTTAACAAAAGTAAGGGGAAAAAATAAACCAATACTAAACTGGACCAAACATTTCTGTAAACGTACATATTGATGTCAAATATACAACAAAACAATTCCTGTTCAGACAACCACAACATCAGCATAACGCAATGGGGAGCACACACAATAGATAACAGACAAGGTCCCCAAGCGTGCATCATGTTAAACTTGTAAGGATGCCCAAAACAGTTGGTAAACGATGTCAGCTGTTGTCGTTACATCACACATAACACTACGAACATCTATTCACATAACTCACCCATCTGCTTGGAGATAAGCTGGTTACCAAACATCGATACCACATTGCCTGTTCCACAATACCGAAAATATAGGGGTGATTTCTAATTTATTACATTGATTATAACAACAGCTACCACGAAAAGAAAGGAACGTGCATCATTTTGCAACTGAGTACAGACGACATGCCAAACCATATACGAATGTGGCAAACAGAACATAGAGATACATGTGCGAACACGTAGACCGTTCACAATACGTTGTCGACCTAGGTTGCCCTCCAGTCACAAGTAACAATTAAATGGTAGTGAGATCAATGTGCTGACCAATATCACAGCTGGGTTGCTCGTGCCCGGTAAGTTTCCTTCTGGGTACTTCAAATCTTTATTCATTAAATCAACATTGCAGAGTTACCCCTGAGCGGCTGTACCCCTGAATATTGTTGATCTTACAGAATGGGGTAAATTCACATTATAATTTATAACAATAACTAGACACAGTGGGCATGACATAAACAATACATAGACATAAAAGCACTTATACACTTACTTATTGTTATATAGTCTGATAGAATGGTGTAGGAAGGAGTTGCGCAGCTTTTGGGACAGAGACTGAACTTTGCAGTGACCTCCCAGTGACCTCTGACCAGAAAGGAGGGACCATATCATGTAGGGGGTGATCCGAATGGACCGATCCCGAAGCCCCGCCCCCTGTTCGATCATCATGTTCTATTTCGAACACCTCCGTCAAAAACAGCGCTTGTCGGACAGAACTGGCCGCCGACACTGTTTAGCTGATAATAACGACTGACTTCTGTTTAGGTTTTTTGACCCTGAAAACCTCTCAGACCGGGCCGAAATAAATGCGCTGACTTCTTTGTTGAAGGCTACATCCACTGGGTACAGTCATCTGAGGAGGGGCCGGATATAGTTGTGGTACGGGCGTTATACTTTAGAACAACTGACAAACAAACAACTGAACCTTTTTGGACAGAGACTGAACTTCGCAGTGACCTCCCAGTGACCTCTGACCAGAAAGGAGGGACCATGTCATGTAGGGGGTACCCGGTGATCCGAATTCATCATTCGCTAGAGTAGTTTAGTGGCAGCGAGTTCGCGTCTCTCCATAAGTGTATACAAGTCCGGAACACTTCTCCTGCCACCCAGAGAGATGATCTTTAGTGCTTTCCTTTGCACTTTCTCGATCAACTGGTACGAGGGCAATGGTCTTTTAGACAGAGATGGATGTGCAGCATTTGCATTTGCATTTGCATTTGGAGGTACCAATCTGATTTCGGGATATCACTATTTACAAAAGAGAACCATCTATGCTGTTGACACTTTCACTCACTTTCGAGAAGAACAACCCGTGTGTTTCCGAGGCTGACTGTCTAGACTATAGTGATGGATACATTAGTTGCGAATGCTACCCTGGAGGTAGAATTCTAATTTCGAGATTGATATCGCTGTATACACAAGGATAACGCATTTTGTTGACACTTTTTCTTTCTTCCGATGGAAAATTGACAGCTTTAAATGTGACCTCCATTTTTATAGATGCTGACGTCGATGCCTGTGATCCCAGCCCATGTGTCTCCATGGCGACCTGTGACGACGCTCTTGGTGACGGAAGCTTGGTTAATTGTCACTGTCCAACCGGCTACGAGGGGGATGGATATGAGAACGGCGACGGTTGTACAGGTAATATTCTGATTTCTCGTTCATCTATTTGCTCTGAAGCAGGCCGCATGTCTATTTTTAAGTCAATACATTACTTTATTTGTTCGTTTACAGACATCGACGGCTGCTCTGTCAACCCGTGTGTTGCCATGGCGACCTGTGAAGACGTTCCAGCTCCCGGCACCGGGGCGACTTGCAGTTGTCCAACCGGTTATGAAGGGGATGGACTTAAAAACGGCGATGGATGTACAGGTAATCATCTTGTTTCATAGTATCGCTTTATGTTGCAGTTGTTGTTCCTATTGCTTTTTTTTTCAGCCGGTCCATAGGCCATATATTTTGGAAAGTCAGTCATGTTTTGTTGACAGACATCGATGGCTGCTTTGCCTCGAACAACCCGTGTGTTTCCATGGCGATCTGTGAAGACGTCGCGGCTCCCGGAACCGGAGCAACTTGTACCTGTGGAGCCGGGTATGTGGGGGATGGAGAGTCGGACGGAACTGGGTGTTCAGGTGAAAATATTGTATTATAAAGTATATCGCTGTCTACACACGGCAATGGTGATGTACATAAAAATGTTGGACTTTTAGCCAGTTTTTTTAATACACACGAACCCGTACATGTTTAAGATGTCTGTATCACCTTTTACCAGACATCGACGGCTGCTCTTCCAACCCGTGCGTTTCCATGGCGACCTGTGAAGACGTCGCGGCTCCCGGAACCGGAGCGACTTGTACCTGTGGAGCCGGGTACGAGGGGGATGGAGAATCGAGCGGGACTGGGTGTTCAGGTGAATATATATTAGTATTACTAAAATTTACATATTGCTGTGGAAATACGACAATAATGATGTACATAAAAATGTTGGACTTTTAGTGAGTTTGCATGATACCGAATGACGCGTGTTTGAGATGTCTGTGTAGCGTAGCTAAAGAGCAGCCAGAGAGACCCAGAGAGGAGGTCTGGACAAGACGGCTTACATCCTAGAACTGACTGACTAGAGGGTCTGTCGTCTTTGATGATGATGAAATGGTTTATTGGATAAAAACTATTTCATCATCTTCGCTTCTTTATTGTCATTCGTCTTTGTTGTCATGCTAAGCTAACCTAAACCAGACGGGCCAGGACCCCCATACGTGGCGGGGCCTGGTCCCTACATCCGTAACACCTTTCTTTCCAGACATCGATGGCTGCTCTTCCAACCCGTGTGTTGCCATGGCAACCTGTGAAGACATCGCGGCTCCAGGAACAGGGGCCACCTGTACATGTCCGGCCGGGTACGGAGGAGATGGAGAATCCAGCGGAACCGGATGTACAGTCCTCAGTAAGAATCTTGTGTTGTGACATCATTTATGCAAAGAATGTAATTTTTGTCAATATCAATTTTAGCTTCTCATGGAAAACAAGGAAACATTTTTCTTCTTCTGTACGCTACTGTGTCGTCCACGCGTTTTCACTTCTTCACTCTAAACACAGTTACAGCCATCATTCCCTGCGAACCAAATCCCTGTCTGTCAGTCAGTATGGCTTCAGGAGTGTATAGGGCATTTGGGTGCTTATAATGTGCGTTTCTCTGCTGGTATCACTGATCTATTCCACTCGGTTCCACTTGTCGCGACCATAAGAGACCAGAGCCATGGAACTAGTATATATGCTTTCCAAACAATGCACTGTATAAGACCCCAAAAGCCAGACTCTATAAGCATAATAGTTAGGGGGCTAAGTTGTAGTCTCATTGCACCCCTTTACCTTAGATCTTAGACCTTAGATCCTCCCGAAACACATTTCCCCCTTTTATGAATATTAAAACAGCCGTTTAATGATGTTTCTAGGCTGTCATCAACAAAACCCTCGCTTCCCGACGGACACATTTGGTGTCTACGACGGCCGTTGCCATTGGTACTCCATGACCAGAGCTAACTTCGCCGGTGCCGAGACATTCTGCAACAGTCGCAACGCCAGGCTTCTTATGATCAAGGACTCTGTCAAGCATCATTGGCTTGGAGATGTCTTTTTCAACAACCTGCCAGGAAGGTTTGTTTACTGTATCTATAAGAGACATCTGTACGAGGGGCGTTCAATAAGTAATAACTCTGACTCATTTCCCATAGCAGGAGATTAATGAAACTTGGCACAGTTATTAGTCGTTATCTTCATAGGAACCACCCAGAGTTATGCATTTCTCCCATTGTTTGATGCAGTTCTGGACACCGTTTTTGTAGGACACCCCAGGTTGGCCCTCCAACAGATGCCTCATCAATGGCAGAAGAGAACGACCAGGTCTGGAAGCTGTTTCCACAGACTTCCGGCCATGTTTGAATTCAGGATGCCAGCGTTTTACAAGGCCATGTGATGGGGCATCATCACCATAAGTTTCTTTCATTTCATCAAAAGTCTCCTTTGGTGTGCGTCCTTTCAAATTCAAAAACCGGATCACTGCTCGACACTCAACTGGCCCCATTTCACACCTGGTCCATTTCACACCTAACTCAGTTCAAACACCAGTAAATCAGAAACCACAGTTAGTTCAGAGCTCTTTTTTGCAACATAAACTATAGAGATATGAATCATTATACATGCAGATTTCATCTAGATGAGACAACTGGAAGTGGGTCAGAGTTATTACTTATTGAACGCCCCTCGTATGCTAAGTTTCTTGCAGGAAAAGCATGAGAGCTTTTTAACTCCTCATTGTTGATTCTTCACAGTTCAGTACTTTAGAAACTTCAAGTTTCAAATTAACTTCAGATACGAATTCTTCTCATGGATAAATCAAAATATGTAGTTAATAATATCAAGAACAAAAACAACAATTGTGATATATCTCAATACAATACTTATACTATACTTATATGTAAACTATTTAAAGTGTCTTGTAGCATTGGCCATTGGTTTTATAACAGGTTTTTATCACCAGCTTCGCAGTGACGCAGCGCGGCAGCAGCTGGTTCTATGACATGTACACGGAACGACCTGTCACACGTAACGTTTGCAAATAACGCTGCATGCATTTTCTAAAATATATCTAATGATGTTTCCCCTTCAGTACTTGGCGGTAACGGCGGCTACAATAGCTTCTGAGGAGAATATGGTTGATTACTTTAGCTCTTGAAGGAGTAACGGATTCTTATCCTTCTTTTTTTATCATCTATTTCTATCTAAAATCTTGGTTAGAACATGCAGCAACCAGAACACTGTGTGGGGCTCTTCCACCTATCTCTACTAAAGTCAGGCGACGCCGGTTAAGTCTTGCTGGACATGTAACACGACATGGCGAACCATCCGGTAAACTGCTTTTTTGGTCCCCAGAAGCAAAAAAGGATGAAGAGGCCGTCGATACCTTGCGATAAACAAATTTATTGACTCAGAGACTGGACTATCTGGTAGGGACCTATGAACGATAGATCGCACTGGAAGCAGAACATTGTTAACGCTACAACTCGATAAGAGAATGACAATGTATGTATGTGTATGTTCTATACACAGGAAATATTGGATTGGATTGGACGACCGTGGACGTGGCAACGAGAATAAGTTCAAGTGGAGCGACGGTTCGGCTTTCGACGTCGCAAGCGACTACAGCAACTGGCGCAGCCGTGATAACCCACCGAGACGTCACCAGCGCAGGGACTGTGTTGCTATCAGACGCCTTGGCAAGAAGTGGGTTCTGGACAAGTGCAAGAAACAGTTCCACTTCATCTGTGAAATACGTGAGTGTCTCTGGCGTTTGAACTTAAGTTTACCCTTTATAGACAAGGCTATTTTGGTCAATCTGAGACGGCAGGGGTGGGTCTTTTCTTGAGGCCCTCGTCTGTAGCTCCTGTGACCACAAGTGCAATATAATTATGGTTGGTAGTTTAAACTTTTCTTGATTTTTTTTGACACCGTCCTTGTTTTTACATGTCCTTGTGCCTTTGGTTTCCTCAAACTGTGGCGTCGGGCGTGGCGTAACTGGTAGAGCGTTCGGCTCGGAATCTATGGGTTCTGAGTTCGATTCCCACCGTGCCCCCGACGTTGTGCCCTTGGGAAAGGCACTTTACACGACTTTCCTTCTGTCTGTACCGTGTATGTGGCATTGTTAATATAAGTTACAAAACTTGAGTGCAGTGCCACAACGTCCTCGTCTGTCCAAAAAGCAAATAGAAAAAAAAACTGTATTTTCTTTTGCAGCTTAAACACATCGCCTGATTCACTGTCGCCGCCGCAGAAGACAGGCTCGGCTGAGCAGACAGATTCGACAGCGAAAACAACACTTTCGTCATCACCTGCACCAGTGTATTGATGACTATTAAGTACATGCAAATTGCTTGAGTTGAGAGTCTTGTATATAGTCATCAATATTCTGATGTAACCTGAGAGAAAATGCCTTAAAAGCAATGTGGCACCAATGCTTCAATATGCAGCTGAGCTTAAAGCAAAACCATTATAAGGAAGGTCCTGTATGCACGCTCTTGAATCTTACTAATTATTCTTTCCAGTCCGGCTGGACATGAATGTATGAGTTAATGAAATGAACGATTAATTGATTAATCAATTATTGCACTTTATTGCTCGACAATCGTACATTTACAATCTATAGCAACAACCGTTTACCAAAAATATACTGTAAGGCTAAACTATTTTGCATCCGATATAATAAAAAAATGGTATATGGGTTTAATAAATCATTTAGTCTTGCTTTGGAATGAAGTAAAAAGAAAGTGTCATAGTATCTGGACGAATATAGAACAGTAGAATGTAGAAACTATCACTAAGTGTTACTCTAACAGTACCAGATAGAGTGAAGTGTGCCTTATTGACAATAATCACATATTCATAGTCTTTCCAAATTGGTGTTAAAGTCTAAGATCTGAGATATGCATAGAGAATGTTTGGATATGCGCATCAGTTGAGCTTAGGTTAATATCAGATTCTATTATTGTAATTAGGGATCTATAGTCAGTACATAGTGGCTTGATTTATATTCATGTAATCATCTATTATTTCAGCTGCAATGTAAAGCTATTTGGTTAATGTCATTAGCGATGGACTCACTTGTCTTATTAATATATTGATATAGGTGACATTAATACAACACAATACTAGTAATATAGGTGACATGTTAAGACTGATTGTTACAAACTTTTCTCCACATTCGATATAGCTTCCAAACGAAAGAAAGCATAAACTTAGGAGTAATGCGACACAATTCTTGATTTGTTTATGTGCGTGCTTTCCTACCTATTGCACTTGCTTCAGAAAGATGTTTATATCATTATTCTTAGCAATTAAAGTACGTGCAGGGATAAGGAACAATACTCAGATTTGCACGGATAAGTCTAGATATCTTAATTGCACGATTCGACGGTGGTACTCAAACACACATAGGGTATTTTGCAGTATACAGGCCATGTTGGTTTAATTATATGGATGGCATCATCGCGCTCTTCAATTTGCGAGTTTAAAACAATCGAACATGATAGAAATCAACTGCAAATGAGAAAATGGCTGTCGTAAATTGCACACAAAAAGTCGAAAAACGGATACCGATGATGTAGGATGCCAGACAATTACAAAGTCAATTAATTATTAAAAAGGCGAAAAAGAAAAAAAAAACACGAAAATACCATACTCTCTGTATTCAATAGTTCAACCTCCATCCCCGCTTAGATTTCATAATGTAGGACATTGTTTTGGCCAACGCTCGCAACATATCAGTTCTTAGGCCCCCAGGGGGTATAATACATATATAATCATTTCAACATGATACATCTGTTGCGCAATAAAGATTAATTGATTAACATGCATAGCCTAAAATGGATTAAAAATTAAGTAAACTACGTCTACTACACGGTACTAGTCACCATCAGTAAAAATTTCATGCAATTCTGTATTTAGTATTTAGTTATTCAGTTTTATGCCATAGGAGACTTCCGCCTGGCTATTCTTCATATCTAACATTTAATGATCAAGACCAAAAAAAATATGCCTTGGTGTGCAACTATGGGAATAAAAGTGAGGTCACAATGCTTTTTGTCCGCGTTGTTTTTGTTGTTGTTGTTTTTCTGTAAGGATCGATTAAACACATGTATATAAAGAAACCTGAAATAAAGAATAAAGTAAAGTATAGAAATATATATTTTTCCATTACATAATACATTGATTTAAAAGTCTGACCGCAGAAGTTACCGCACTTCTAAAAAATTCCGCCTTCGTTCTAATGCCCCTAGGCCCTGTCACATTTGGCGAAAATCGATCGGACGACGATCTGTGGCAATCGCCCGAGCCTCGCTTATAAATATGGCCGATCTTTCGTCGATACGCCCGAAGATCTTGAATAATGTGACAGGGGTATTATGACATCAATTTACGGAATGACTACTTCCAATTAGGGGTTAGAACGTGCCTACAAAATGGACCAAAACCTTGTTTTTTTGACAAATCTGAAAGTTTGCACCGTATCAAAATGAAATATGAAAAAGATGAATTCGAGTTTATGATCCACCGAAAAACATTGTTTTGCGGCTAAATCTTAGCATTTTTGCTCCGGAATATTACACCCGGATAATTACAGAATTGCGTCCCATTCTGCTTTTCGTACAAGTGAGTTTTCTGCAAACGTGACAGTTTGATGAAGTGCGCTACATTAAGAGCTATAAACAGAACGAGAAAGGGGTCATACATATGGAAAATGTTGATATTCAATCCAATGAAGAAAGTTATGCAGATTTGTACTTTCCTGAATTAAATTAATACAATTTTTCAGACCTGTGCAAAGGCAGCATACTGTAAATGCAGAAATGTTCGCGGTGGATTAATGTTCGCGGTTTTCGCGGTGACCACTTTACCGCGAACTTAGACCACCGCGAACATTTTTCTACTATGGTATTAGACTGCAGTCTATGGTGTTACCGCGAACTTAAATCCACCGCGAAAGGTCCTTTTTCCCGCTACCGCGAAATTGAATCCCCGCTAACTTAAATGCATTTACAGTATTCTTACCAGATGACGATTCACGTACAGTCAAACCATTGTATAAATTTGCCTAATTTTATTTCAAAATGACTCCAAATATATTCAAAAGTATTTGTATGATTTAGGTCAGAGAAATACTCATGGAATGTGGTTGGTGATTATTAAAACCGCGTTTAATGACTTGTAATTAACGATTTTTGGTAGTTCTATAGATTTGAGTCACAAAACACGTTATAATTTCTATAAAGCTGAGCATCTGACATGGTTATCATGCAAAATAATGAAGAAGTGGAATCAAAAATTTCGAAAAAGTACGTCATACCCTGTCCCTTTGTTTGGTACCAAATGGCCATTTTGGGAGACCTGGCCAATGGACAGATCTCAGCAACCACTCAATGAGTGGAGCAAAAAAATGGTTGCCGAGGCCAGGTTGGTTTGGTTGCTTACTTCCTTAGTTTGATGACAAGTTACAGGAAATACTAAAGCACTTGATCATGAAAACAACAAAACAACCCGGACAAACGGAATTGTGACCTCACTTTTATTCCCACATTTGCACAACAACACGTAAAAATGTATTGTCTTGCTCAAAAACGATTACATGTGTATACAATAATGAGGTTGTGATTCAACATCCAAGCTGAAAGCTTCAATTAAGTTTAACATTTCAATAACTAAATACAGAATTCATTGGTTGTGTAGTAGACCTATTTTACTTGCATTTTTCCATTTTAGGCGATGTAGATTCGATTACAGATGGATGATTCTCACTGGCAAACTCAAAACTGATGATGATGCGGTGCCAGCGTTAGCGAAATGTTGCCTTATGAAATCTGAGTGGTCTGAATAATAAGCGAGAGTATGATATGCTGAACAATAGACTCTCCGCACCGTTTTCGTTAACTTTGCAATTTTCTTTGGCATTCTACGACTTGTTGATTTACAGGCATTTGTTGATTTTGCAAATAGCACAATAATTAGATATATAGATAGATATTTCCTCCATCAAATGAAATACCTGGGAACGCACGCACAGTTTAGTTTGGTTGGGTTTGGAGAAAACTTTTACTTTGTAACTAAAATCGTCACCTACGCTGATGTAAAGGGTCAGACAAGTGAGTTTATCGCTAATGAATGCAAGCAAATACCTTTGCTTACAATGATAGAATAATATTCAAATGAATATCAAGCCGTCACACTAATAAATTGCTGATTACAATTATTGTAGTATTGACCTAAGTTCATCCTTAAGGATATCTAATACATACCAAGCATTCTGTCGATTATATTTTCTAGTTCTAGATGCAGCATAGGTTATTATATATAATTAGCCTTGTAGTATTGTTGGTAAAACGTCCTTGCCATACACTGTAAAATGTACGATTGTCGAGCAATTAAGTGCGTTCATTCAATCATTCATCATTTTTTTCGTTGATTTTATTCATTCCATTCATTTATTCATTCCTGTCGGACTGGAAAGAGGAAGCAGTAAGATGAGTTTGTTTTAAGCTCAACTGTATATTGAAGCATTGCCACATTGCTTTAAATGCATTTTCTCTCATCTTACACCAGTGTATTGATGACTAAATACAAGACTTCAAACTCAAGCAATTTGCATACATTTAGCCCGCAGTACTTTGGTGCAGGTGATGAAGAAAGTGTTGTTTGCGCGGAAGAAACTGTCTGCTCAGCCGATGCATGTCGTCTTCAGCGTCGGCAGTGGATCAGGCCATGTGTTTAAGCTGCAGATAAACGACAATGTGTTGAAACCAAGGACGTCAAGGCGTATGAATACAAAGACGGTGTCAGCAAAGATTAAAAAATCTTAATGTGACAGGTGCGAACAGACTTTAAATTGCATTTGTGCCATAGTAACATTTCTCAAGCACTACCTTGAAGTTTCTGCTATTGCTTAATCAAGAGCCCCCCCCCCCACACTCACCCCAAAGTCAGCAGTGTGCCCAATGTAATGTTACCCTCAATGTTATCAGGTGGTCACTATGCAAAGGTGGCCGCTGATACAGGTTTGACTGTAACTCAGTCAGTAGTGATAATTCAAGATATATGCCTTCACCTTGCCGAATTTTGTTTCATTTCATGAAAAAGTAAGCCTTTTATAGAATTGAAGTTTCTATCGCTTAATCAAGGGCCTGGTCACACCCGTCGAACGGTCAAACCTGCGATACAAAATCCAACTGTAATGTTACCAGCAATGTTATCAAGATTCAAGATGACGTTATCCTTGGATTGTATCAGTTAAAAGTTGTATTGAAAACTAATGTGCAAAGGTCCTTCAAAAATCAATGAAAGTTTTTTGACCAAATGAGATGAAATTTGGCACATAGGTAAAAGAATATACCCTCTTAAGATTGAAATAAATCCATTTGTAGTTCATATTTTTATATTATATGAGCGACTGAGTTGCTTTCCCCATCCCATACCGGAGTGGAACTCCCTGCCTGGCACGGTAGTGACCACAGCCCCCACAGTTGGGTCCTTTCGTGCCAGGCTGGAGGCTTGCCCGCCTAGACCGGAACCCCAACTCCTCCCCCTACTTTGCCCCTGGGGTAGTTTAATGTAGATGTAGATGTAAAATGACCACACCTCTTGAAGTCAGAAGATATTAAGTTCCTCTAAATCTGACCGACTTACAATTACTGTAGAAAGCTGAAATCACACGTGCCTAATAATAGATATCTCAGTCTATGGATTGCATGTTAGTTTTTATCTCTGAGCCCCCAACAGTTCCAGCTGATGAAGTGAGGTAGTTCAAGAATTTGGTCAAATAGCCAAATACCTTACTCCACCACTACGCTGGATTTCAAAAGTGAAAATGAGCTCGTAGCTTATAGAGCTTTATCAGATACATTTTTTGTATATGTAGTTTCTTCTTATAAGTTATACAATAGCTAAAATGTGGTCAGGGATTTTTTCAATTGCATGTTAATTGCGCCGCTCGTCGCCCAGGGTGAGCTTCCAACGGTGTTGTCATTTTCCAATTAACTCAGTGAGTCATAATTATCTGGACAACAAAATTAGATACTTCAAGATATATGTCTTCACCTTTAGGCTAAATTTCGTCCCATTTCATTAAAAAATAAGCCTGTTATTACACCAATGGCAATAATTCTTTAAGGACCATCGTGCAAAATGTTTGTCAGGTTTTCGTACTGTCAATGCCTACGTTAAATCCGTACGAAATTGACTCCCCAAGACAAATCTGACCGCGAACACTTAGGAATACGTATTTCACAGATGAACTTACGTATTTCACAGATGAATTTACGTATTTCACAGATGAACCTACGTATTTCACAGATGAACCTACGTATTTCACAGATAAACTTACGTATTTCACAGATGAAGTTGCGTATTTCACAGATGAACTTACGTATTTCACAAATGAACTTACGTATTTCACAGATGAACTTACGTATTTCACAGATGTAGCGGAACCGTCTCCTGCAGCTGACCAGAACCCACTTCTTGCCCACGCGGTGGAGCAGAGCGCAGTCCCTGAGCTTGTGATGTTTCAGTGGCTTGTACCAGTTGTTGTAGTCGTTGGCGACGTCGAAAGCCGAACCGTCGCTCCACTTGAAATTTTTCTCGTCAAGGTCGTCCAATCCAATCCAAAAGTTTCTGTATGTGCGATGGAAAAAGAATGAAAAGAATCAGTTACTCCTTTGTTAGAGGTATAATGGTAAGAGACCATTTTCATCAGGGCGCTCCATCCATCACTGAACATAGATGATGGGCGTTATAAACTTCATAGCACGTTTGACGGATGGCTGAAGTCACGCATCCGCAAGATTACGTGTCTGTTAAACTCTTGAGACTTTACGTTCGCAAGATATTGGTCATTGTCGATTCTGAAGAAGCCGACAGTGGTCGTTGAAAATTTGATCCGTGTATACATTTGTGTTGTAAGAAGGTTAGACATTGTACTATGATTACTTTCGATTTTTTAATGATAAGAAGTTTTGGGTTTTGGAAATTTGGAATTAATTTGGAAATTTCAAAACGACTACACTGAAGAAGTTATGCAGGGTCAAATTACTCCCTTACTTTTGAAGTAACGTATTGAGCATGGCGTTCACTCTCTTAGATATTGAAAACAAACCTTCTCGGCAAGCTGTTGGTGGTAAAGAGACTCTCAAGCCACCGCTGTTTGGCAGAGTCCTTGATCGTAACAAGCCTGGCGCCGCGACGGCTGCAGAACGTCCTAGCACCCGTGTAGTTAGACCAGGCCATGTTCACGGAGAACCAATGGCAAATACCGTTGTAGACATAAAAATCGTCCGTCTGGAAGGTCGGGTTTTGGAGTTGACAGTCTAAAAAATATCATTAAAAAAACTTTACATAACTTAAATATGTGAATGAAAATCCAACCCTTTCCCATTGAGGAATAAAACTTGCTGTACATCTGCTTGGAGTTTCAAGGCCACATGCTGGCCAGACGGACTGGTATAACCGATACAGGTCATTCACCCTGTACCGTACGGTACAGGGAGAGTTAGATTAAACCATTTGTTACGAAGGGGGTTGGTTACAATGGAATCACACAATATCGTCATTAATTATGCTAAAAAATCTCATTAGCGTACATGCATATACCGTCTGTACATCTTTGCCTAAGTTACATGCATGCCTAACATGGTGCCAATCTGTCCTTTCTTTCTTCAGTTATCCTCATTGGAATATATTGACAAATATGCTCCTGCAGTTCCAAAATCAAATGTTATGGGGTTCAATCTTGTCACAGCTTGTCTTGATGTCAAAATCTATCTTCTCCCAAATGTCAAGACTACATCATGTTTGGGACAAGAGATCCATTAAAACAACTACTATGATAAAATATTCTCATTAATTAATCGAATTCCCTCCTATTTTGTATAGGAGTTGATCACCCCAGCACTGTAAAAGTCATGAATGAACTGTTCTTTCCGTTTGTAGCACCCTTAACGAGTAACCATTAAGTTGTTTTCCACTGGCGGTTCGTAGAGTTCGCCGGGATTTCATATTAGTTTGTGACTAGAATACTTAAAACAAAAAGCATTTACAGAAATAAAAAAATAATTGTACACCCAGCCTACATGGTACCACAGTGTCAGAAAAAGACTCAATCGCAATCAAACGTGAGTTTAAATTACCTACGTACCTGAAGTGGCTGAACACACATGCGCCACCAGAATGACAATGACGAACCCGAGGACAGCCTTCATGTTGTGCGCCCAACTCTACACCTGGCTGTTCTCAAAAGTGGCAAAAGTCCGCGGCTCAATCTAAAACTGTGATTTCTTCGACTGACAAGGGAGTCACTACGTGCTGAGGCGCACTGTCGCAGTCGCCAACTGATACTCGGAGAGCGGAGCGCGCGCAGATATGCGATGTGAACGCGCGTCCTGACGTGTGGCCTCGCCTTTAATTATCTGACTCAACTGGCCGCACTCACGATGTTAGGCCACAGCAAATAAATTTTATGGGTGACATTCTACGTGTAGTGCAAAAATAATGAAATAGCGCGAAAAAAACAAGATGGGGTAAAAAAAATGGCTAAATGTTAAAAATAGACACCATGAAAAGATTTGAAGTGACAAAACGTGGCATCACAACTCACAAAGCTAAGCATTTTATTTATTCCTGTATTAAAGAAGTGAGCTAGTTTTGCTAAAAGTGATACTAGTTTCACGTCTGAAACTATAGTCATGGCTACCTCCCTAATGTCACTTCTACAAGCACATGTATGATTATCAGACTGCAACACAACATTTTTTGCCAATTTTGGTCTATCTGACCATCCCCGAGGAAAAAAATATGTTTTTGAGCGCTCTGATGTTATCCATACAATTTACTTCCTGTAGCCTTACGTTTGAACAAAAGGTACCAGTGTGCCCAAGGACATTCCACATTCCCCATAGCCTTGCCCTTTCATGACCTATGACCTGACCGGTCCTGCTCCCCTTCTTACAATAAAAGAAGACCTTGGTAATTTTCTTTTTCCTTCAGAATCAGATAGTACATTTGTGTAGTCTCCAAGCAGTCTACAATGCCTTAAAGATAGTATCAAAGCTAGCAAATAAGTATAGCCAGCCAAAGGGAAATAGCCGACCAAAGGGAGTCAAACGGGCTATACTCCTTTGCTAGCTTTGATACGATCTTACAGGCACCGTAGGGTCTGCTTGGAGACTACATTTGTGTATTTGTCAGAATAACCGATAAGCCTGACAATGGTTGTTTTGCGCGAAACTCGGAGCCAGTGAAGGTAATTAGATACGTCCTTGGATTAACATTTAACGATGATGACGCATCAATTAGGCCGCACCATCTTTATTGGTTCCTTCTCGGATTTTTTTTTTTTCCAAAAAAAATTGGACCGAAAGGTAAAAAAAAAGTTTTTTTTTTTTCAAAGGACTGGGGTGAGGATGTAAGGCTTAAATAACACAACAAAACAGCCTGGCTGGAGAGTTTAATGGCACGTAATGTAAATTTAGAGCTCGCAGACTCGTCGTCCGATCGGTTTTTGCCTAATGTGAGGGGGTATTACCAGACCTAATCAACATTTACTGTCTCATACGCCAACTAAGCATTACCACCGACTTCAATCGTTAAGTATGTACCATTCATTGCTCCGCACGCAGTAACATACTTTCTGGATCTTTTGCTTTCTATTGCAAGAACAATTGTTCTTTGGGTTATAAAAATGTCCCCTAACTTGGACAGATGACATGGTATGCACATTTTATGTTGATAAAGCTAGAAATAGTAAAAAATAGAGAAGTGAAATGTAATTCTTAAGAAATTGAGGGCAGTTAATCTCATTTAGAAAGTTACAATACAGGCATATACTATATCAACAATAGAAGGCTTTTTGTCAGCAATGCACATTCTCATGACAACAACAACATATCCTTACACTATATCAAAATATGTACAGTCACATTTGTTCTCAACAATCACTTAAGAGACTGAGCTAAAAGTGGCCATTGATTGCTCCAGACAGGTTGATTGGTTGGCCAGATGATCGGTACATGAATAAATGGTACCAGTTAGGCTTAGGTCCCAATTGCTGCACCGGTGCCTGTCAGGGATGTACTCATCAAGTATACCCCTAATCTTATACCAAAGCTCAGTTCAATTATATAGTAGAAACTCTGGGGAAACACTGGAGAAACACACCCAGCAGAAGAGGAGATACTCCCAGTGTGCATCTTCCCTTTTCCCCCTAGTCAGAGGGTTCCTTATGTTTGCTTTGGAGGAAACATATCTGAAAGCTTTCCTTATGGCCAATTACAAACTGTCATTCCAATGTGTTTCTCATGAGTTTCATGGTAATCAATCACTCCTACGAAGACAGCATAGCAGACCGCAGACTGGCAGGTCCTTGTGTTTATGTGGGTGGAGTAGTTGGTCATGGATATTTACCTCCATGAAAAAATGGAGGTATAGTTTTGAGTGTGTCTGTGTGTGTGTCTCTGTGTGTGTGTGTCCGCATATTGTGGTCAGCATAACTTGAGAACCTCTTGATGGACTACGATGATATTTGGTATGTGGGTAGGGGTTGGGAAGACGAAGGTCAAGGTCAATTTTGGGCCCCCTGGTGTGTGACCTTGGTACTGCAGCGCAACATCCGGTTTTGCCATCTCGGTGTTCTGAACATGCTATGGTCAAGATTTTTAAGTATTAGATAGCTCTTGTGCTCAGGAAAAAATGAAATAAGTTTGGGCCCCCTAGCGTCTAGTTTTGGGATAGCAGGGGCATTTTTGTAAAAAAAACTTCTGACGAGGATAACTCAAGAAGGGAATAACGGATTTTCATGATTTTTGGTATGTAGGTACCTTAGACAATGTTGTACAAGATAAAATACTAATTATGCAAAATAGGAGTACATTTGCATAATTAATGAGAATATTCTATCATAGCAGTTTTTTTCAATGTATCTCTTGTCCCGGACGTGATATGGTCGTGACATTTGGGTGGTAGATAGCTTTTAGCGTCATGACAAAGTGGGGCAAGTTTCAGTCCCCTAACATTCAATTGTGGAACTGCAGTGGTGTTTTTGACAAGACACTCCAAAAAGGGTTACTGCAGAAAGGAACGACGGATTGCCTGCATTTTAGGCATGCAGGTAGCTTAGGCAAAGATGTTCATAATGATATACATGTTATGCAAATGATGACTGAATTTGTATAATTAATGAGGAAATTGTACAGTTCCATTGTTTTCAATAACTGGACCTCAATACATGTAACACATGTTAATTATGATAGGTTGAATATAAGCAGATACCAAATATGGTAATGAGGAACTTATTTGCATAATTTATGTAAAAATTGCAAAACCTCTTTATGATTAATAATGGGAATTTTATAATTGTGACATGTGAACGTTAGTCAATGATTAACAACACCATGCATACATTATGTTAATGTCTTAGTCAATTGCATGAAATTTACGAAAGCTTTAAATTTTCATGGAGGTATGAGGTCACCGAACTCTAGTTAGCTATGTTTTCCATTAGGTTTCACATGTGTGTCCTTCAGTCACACATTAAAATCAGAATAGAAAAGTGTCCCAGTATGTGTCTACTGTACGACTGAGCTTTGCGAGGGAAATTTAAATAAGCCCCGGCTGGGCTCTGGGGCCACAAATTTGTCCTGATGGTCTGCCAGATGCCGGGGTCAGCATTTCTCATGCACGCTGACATGCTCTCATCCGGTTGTAATCTCCAAGCAGATCCTACAATGGCATAAGATAGGACCATACTGGCCAAGGAGTGTAGTCAGCCAAGAGGTGTCCATTTGCCATTTGCCCGGTAACGAAACACACTCGTAAACCGGCTTCACTCCTCTGCCAGCTTTTGATACTATCTTATGCTACCATAGGATCTGCTCGGAGATTAATCAGGTTGTACAATAACCTGGCAAGCTTCTATTGTTTCCTGTGCTGTAGGGAAGCCCCGTGTGTTGCCCTTTTTGGTCTTTTGCAAGTCGCTCTTGTTTGTCTCAACCTTGTGTAACTGCGAGTCACTTTTCTTTGTCTTGTGTAAGTCAATCTTGTTATGTACATTGTGTTTATTAGCCTCATGTTTCTTGAGGTAATACTTATCAGCTGTTCTGTACCCGCACTCCCCACACACAAAGGGTTTCTCACCAGAGTGTTTAACCATGTGTTGATCTAAATTACATTTCCGAGCACCAGCATAGTCGCACAGGTGACACTTGTAGCGTCTCTCTCCTGAGTGTTTTCTCTTGTGAACTGTGAGTTGGTATTTGTAACGCGTCATGTATCCGCACTCATCACACATGAAGGGTTTTTCACTACTGTGCTTCAGAACGTGTCGGTCTAAGTACCTCTTTTCCGTAGTACAAAAGTCACACTGATCACATTTGTAGGGTCTCTGATCACCAGTCTGTGTGAGAGTGTGTTCCCTCGCCTTGTGTTGCACTAATGTGAATCGCTGTACTGCAGCATAGTCGCACATGTCACACTGGAAGGGTTTAACGCTGGTATGTTTAGCCACGACGTGCCTATCAAGAGTCATTTTCAGCGCAGCAGAATAGTCGCACCAGTCACACTTGAAGGGTTTTTCGCCTGTGTGTGTCCTCATATGCACCAACAACTGAGGCCTACGGGCAGTCTTGTATGAACACTGTTTACACTTGAGGTATTTCTTGCCAGTGTGTCTAACCATGTGGTCATCTAAACGAGTTTTTGTCACCGCGGCAAAGTCACACTGGTCACATTTGTAGGGTTTCTCACCGGTGTGCCCTCTCTTATGCACTACCAGCCGCGACTTATGTGCCGTTACGTACCCGCATACTTCACCCATGTGGGGTTTCTCACCGGTGTGCGTGAGCATGTGTTGGTCAAGCGTGTTTTTCCTCGATGCGGAATAGTCACACTGGTCACATTTGTGAGGCCTTTTATCTGAATGTTTGTCCCTCATATGCATAGACAGTCTTCTTCTATGGGCAGTTTTGAATCCACACTTGTTACATTTGTAAGGCTTGTCTTTGGCATGTTTTTGCATGTGTAGCTTCAAATAGTTTTTATTCCTCGTTGAATAGCTGCACCGAGTGCAACAGTGAACATTTTTGGCTGTATTGTTTCGTGGTGAATCATTCTCGTCTAGATGCCTTTCATACGCATGTAGGAAAGATTTGTCTGCAGGTTGGACAGAGTTGACGAAGCATGGTTCATCGCTTGAGCTGCCATCGTCTTCGGGCTGCCATTCTACGTCTGACATCTGGTCCTCCCCACTGCTGGCCTGGTTATCGTCAATTTTTTCTGACATTTCACGACTGTAAGGGTTTTCCCCTGCATGCTTTTTCATGTGTTCTGTAAGGTTTGCCAGTCGACTTGTTCTGTATCCACACTCCCTACACACATGTTCACATTTGGTAGCACCTTTACTGTTAGAGTCTATGTCCTGCTGCTTTCCTGTGTCTGTTGTGTGGTCTTCTCTGCTGTCTGTCCTTTTCTCAAACTGGGTAGGGCCTACAATGTAGGTTTCCTCACATGGACTCTCCCTTTCCTTGTCCTGCTGCTGCCTTCCTGTGTCTGCTGTTTGGTCTTCTCTGCTCTCTGTCCTGTTTATACCATACTGGGTAGAGCCTAAACTGTTTGTTTCTTCACATGGACTTTTCTTTTCATTGTCCTTCTGCCTTCCTGTGTCTGTCGTCTGGTCCTCTCTGCTGTCTGTCCTAGGCCTGATGTATGGCTTATCTTTGTTATGTACTTTTACATGTACCTTAATCAATTTCTTATTTCTCGTGGAGTAGCTGCAATGATTGCAACAGTACAATTTTCTAGCTGTACGTTTCTTACTAGGCCGTGGCGAATCATTCTTGTCTCGATGCCTAGCATGTAAGAGAGACTTGTCTCCAGGATGGACAGAGTTCACCGAGCATGTTTCATCCCTGGACCTCTCGTTCTCGTCCTGCTGCCATTCTGTTTCTGTTCTGCTACTGGTCTCGTTATTGTCAAGTTCTGCAGACATTTCACGACTACAAGAGTTTTCTCCTGTATGTTTTCTTCTGTGTACAGAAAGGATTGCGAGCCAGCTTGTCCTGTACCCACATTCCTCACAAACATGATAATGCTGGGCTGACCCTTCACTGTGGGTTTCCTCACACGGACTCTCCCTTTCTTGGTCCAGCTGCCTTCCCGTGACTGTTGTCTGGTCCTCTCTGCTGTCTGTCCTGATGTAGGGCTTGTCCTTGTCATGTTTTTGAACATGAACCTTTATCAATTTTTTCTTTGTCGTGGAATAGTTGCACCAAGTGCAACAGTAGACTTTTCTAGCTGTATGTTTCCTACTAAGCTGTGGTGAATCACATAGACTCTGCCTATCCTTGTCCTGCTGCCATGTTACGTCTGTTATCTGGTCCTCTCTGCAGTCGTTCTCGTTCCCTGGACCTTTACCAGACACGGCCAAAATCATGACAGGGGCATTTTTGTCCAGTAGATGCACGACGACAGAGCTTTGCTCCTCCATGTCTATAACATATCGAAACAAACAGAAACAATTAGAAAATGGAACAGATGACATCAACTTTAGAAAAAAAAAAAAAAAAAACATAATACAACCCTACTAGTAGGCCTGTAGTAATCCCTGATGCTCCCCTCCCACCTCAGTGATACCTCACACAGTGTGAGTAGGGGTTTTTATTATAGAGGGACAGAAAAAGAAGAAGTGCCAGAGGTTAAAGAATGTCAAACAATTCTGTATCTTTAGACCTCAGTCTCAGCTAGGACTGTCTGTAGGCAAGGTCAATCTTAACAGTACACTGTACACCTCATGGGCAAACTCACTACAGAGTATAGGACTTGTGAGAATTTGTGTCATGTGCCACCAAAGTGCCCCACTGTCTACAGACTAGCCTGGTATCCAAACCGCTGTGCTATACTCGCTAATCTCTTCCGGCCGGCAACCGATTTTCCCCGCCGCCAAACACAGCACGCGGGCCCTGATTATCTCTCGCACAGCATGATAGTTATCAAAAACCGGGTGCCAATTACCTCTGAGTGCAAATAGAGACTGGGGCTTGTGACATATTACCGCGAAAGGGCTATAGTATAGAGCGAGGGACTGGTATCCAGGCTATATCTACAGACAAGAACAGACTACTACTGGTACTGCATTTGTAGTAGCATGTCTGCACTCTCGGACCTGTCTCAGCTTGTTACCAATTGGTACACTCGTGCATTTTTTTTACCTCTGTCTTTTAGAACTCTAAGTCTAACAACCATTTGACATGAATCACCATTTTGTTAACTCAACCTATGTTGTGTGTTGTAGATTGCACAGGAGCAAATTCTTACTGGCTTCTGCATCTGACTCCAACTAAGGAGGTTAAAATGTTTATGTTTTTGCCTCCTTGCTACAACCAACAGTCTAGCCCCAACCACTATACATTTGTACATATACAGTATGGCCTCCTTCGGTCAAGTTTTACTTCAACCATTATAACTATATTATAATTATAATTATTATTTATAACTCAACCCAAACCTTAACCCTAATCATAACTTGTTGTTCCGGGTATGGTCAGACCATAGTTTGTACTGATTGACTTAGTCACTAGAGGCTGGGCTGTCCAAGTGCCGAATTATCTGATGAAGAAAAATAAGACATTTCTTTCTTCTAGTAGAGATGCCCCCACCGCCAACCCCTCCCCGCACCCCCAAGAATTCCACAAAATAACATTACTCACACGCGTATTGTGCTGTATTTTCTCACACAAAGTCACTGTTAAGTTCATAAAGGTCTTACCTATCAGGCGGTGTTGGTGTCTAGTTCTTACGGTGTCGAATTATGCAGAGATGAAAAAGTTTTCTCCTCCGAATGAAAACAAAAATAGCGCCATCAGCTTGCCCAATCAAAATGGCGGACAAGCACATCCGCGGGTCAAAGGTGACAATGATGTAATGCAACCTGATGACCCATTTCCGTGAGAGAAAACCGCTAGTCGGTCACTACATGCTATGGAATGCTTTTTCTTAGCCCGTTGCTTTACTGCTTGTCAAAATATAGTCAACGTCTAAATTATTTGACAATTGTAGATCCAGTATTGTAGTGTTGATCACTGATGGTTGCAACTACTAGTAGTAAACGCTTGTGTTGTCCCTGAGAAATACTGTACAACAAATGCACTAAATGCTCGCGGTGGTTTTATGTTCGCGGTTTTCGCGGGGGCCGCTTCACCGCGAATTAAAAACCACCGCGAACATGACAGTAAGAGACTACACTGCATGGTAGTACCGCGAACTTAAAACCACCGCGAAAAGTGCTTTTCCCGCTAACCGTTGAAATTAAATCCCCGCGAACTTAAATGCGTTTACAGTAGTGCGATATAAAAATTTAAAAAAACGACTGGCCAGCGCACACAAACTGCATGTAGGGACCCATATAGTAAGGTTCTTCCAGCAAAACCGAAACAGTACTCGCTTCCAACATTTGTCCTAGTGGAAGTCAGCTCCAGTCATGAACAGAGATGAGGGGGGATTGAGCCACGTTTGGGACGGCATCCTCGCTGCTGCAGCGCCACCTACCGTGATTGGCTATAAAAGTAGCAGCCATTCTAACCCTGAAGACACCGAAACGTTGAAGAACGTTTGAAGAACCTTATAATATGATTAACTTACCAACCTGATGAAACGATTTGCGATGTAGGGGGCAGATGCCGTTACCTATTAAAGTACATCAGGTGAAGAAAAGGCGAAAAAAAGGACAGTTAAGAAGAATATGCCATCCTTTTTCCCAGCGCCAAAAGATCTAGAATAATAAATACACATTGAATCAAGATTTTGTCACTACTATAGCTATTTAAATTCTGATTGACTTTTCATAACATCAGTTGATAAATGTGGTAGATGATAATTGTTTCCTTACACCTTACGGTTTTCAGTTGCGCAAGCCGCATTTATGTATCAGTTAGCTTTTCATCCACCCCTCATTTACGTTAATTCACTAACTTTTCCTGCGCAGGTTGCTGGAAAAATAGTAGAAATTAGACAAATTTAGTCAGATAACATGCCAGAGGAGTTAGCTGGCCGGGGAGTATGGTTTGCGACCATTTATCTGACTAAACTTTTCCAATTTCTATGATGTTAACAGCAACCTGTGCAGCCCGGTAAAGGGGAAGAATTCTATACGGACCCATACGCGTTTTGAATATATACGCACGTGTGAACCTATTTTAACACGAGAAGTTTGGAAACTTTATTTGATGATATACATACATAACGTCACGTTAAGAGACAAATAATTCAAAGCGTGTAAATGTGGATAAGTTGGTTGTATTCTTTGAATTCAATGACTGTTCATGATCAACCCCATTTCCTGTTACGCAAACGAAGCAAACAAATGTGACCACATAGTGCGTATATTTTCCTGAAAAACAATCTCTCTCTTTTCTACCGCTTCCGCTCAAATTTACTCCAATAAATGCCAACGCCTTTCCCGGCCGCCCCTGAGTCGCGACGTGCGGTGCGGTTTACTTCGGTTGCCCGGGAAAAACAGAAGAGCAAGATGCCACAGCAGATAGCCGCGCGCTTCCCAGTTCGAAAAGATGTTCAAGACGGATAGGCTGGGGTCATTCGCGGTCACGATGCGGGCCTTGTTCGTCTTTGAATCCGCTTTGTTCCTCCTCTCCTTCGCCCCGGTGTCGTCGGACTTGCAGGAGAAGCCCCCGGACCCGTTCCTGTCCCCTCCTCGTGTCTCACAGATGTATTACGACGAGATAAACCGCATCTGCAACTCCGAGACGTGCTCTGAGAGCTGCGGGGACCTGTCCTTCGCGCAGCTGTGCTACTACGTGACGAAGCAGGGCAAGTTGGAGCGGGACTTCCGCAACAAGACGGAGGAGCTGCAGCGGCAGGTGACCGAGAACCACAAGAACCTGGCCTCGGAGCTCGCCAACAGCACGGAGTTTCTCAGCGCCCGCGTGCACAGACTTTCTCGCGATCGCAGGAGGGACATCAAGAACTCCAACAAGGAGAGACGGAAGGTGGACAGGAGGGTTGCTACGCTAGAGGAACTCGTAGGAAAACATCAGGAGACGGTTACAAGGCAAGCCGACCTCATCAACAACCTATTAAAGCGGCTCGACTCGGCCGAGCGACTTCTGTACGACCTTAACGGTGAGTTTAACGCAAACTGTTCGTCATAACTTAGTGTGAAATCCCTCACTAGCTGTCCTTGAATTTCTAGCACACTTGGGAAGTCTTCTGGGATTCATTACCGGTGCGTAGGCACCCTTGACCCCCTAAGCGATGAAGAAATTTCCCGTAATCGAAAGCCTACGTTCGGGGGCAAAAGATTGTGGGGAGTTGGCACCCCACGCGTAAGTCAACGTGGCAATGGTGTCCCTTTGTACCTGTCCGTTTTCGGCATCAAAAACATACTTATATGGAAGGTTTGGTCTAAGGGCCAGTGGAAGAGGAAGGAAAGGGTTTCGTGCGTGCGACAGAAGGCAAACGCCCGACTATCAACACCTCTACCGTTTACTGACAGAGTAGTTTTCATTTTACAAGGAATTGCTGCAGGGAAAACACGTCGTGCAAGGAAACAATTATTGCTAATTGAAAGTAAATATGTCTCAGACTGAATCACCCGAGCCTTCCATCCAAACACTGACAGACCACAAAATCCAACCTTAATTCGGCTTGCTCAAACGTTTCGTTAATGTGGAAAGTGTAAGGGTTTGTTTAAGGGTTTGTTTACATAACTTTGGGTGTACTCACTTTTACGACGACAAATTGTCTCCACTAGAGTCCTCTGTAGGCTGACTACGTAGAAGGAGTTGGCCCGATTAAGGTCAATAATTCACTAAAAATATGTTTTAGAGAAACAAAGACGCTCAGTCTGCCAGCTGACGACTTAATCGAGTAATTCATCCCTTTTCTTTGCTAATTTTGAGCTATTCAACCGCGAGATCTTTTTTATAGACAAAATTAGATATTTTCTGAAAGACTTCTTGTAAATCTTGAGTAGGCCCTGCCATGTGTGTTCACGCTTTCTCGTTAGCCTGAGCCGCCCAATTAAAATCAGTCAATTGATCACGACGTAACGAAAGACTTCAAGACTTAAGGAAACTTTTGCACAGATATGTCCGTATCCTGTTTCTTAACCTATTCATTTGATTAAGCTGGGTTTTTTTTGTCGCTAAAAATATCACGCGTATCATGACGTACTAGATTTTCATTTGCGTCATTTTTCTATCTACACACGCAGCAAAGGAGCTAATCACAAAAAGGTTTTACAGCAGTACACGACCCCCTGTACAGGAACAGCCCATTAAAATGTCTGGATTTTACAAGCCAGCTGTCTTTTAGTTCTAGTAGACAGTGAAAACGCGTTTTTCAAGCAATGGTTCAGATTAGAACGGTGTTAAAGGATGCATGTATATCCGTTTAAAAATATAAGAATACGCCAGGATCAGTCAAAAACATTTTATTTCATAAGTAAGTGATATGTGTTGTTAATGCTTGGGTGCCAGTTCCAAACCGGTACCCGGACGGATAGTTTGCGGGTACGAAAAGTATAAATAGCATAATCTGTGCCCATTTCTTGAAATGCACCTTTATTTTTCATTATCGTAAACAACCCGACTGGGCCCCGGTTTGTAAATGTAACCATATATTTTCGAAAATAATGCGAACTAATTTTTTTTATTCAACACTAAATAGTACCGGACAAAGTTTCACTGCATTCATGTTATTGAACTTATTTCAATAGCACCACTTAACATAAACATAGATTAATAAACAGACACAGACATAATAACAAATACAACGTCAGAAAAAAGTTAACAACTAAAGTCTGCGTGTGTCACATTTCCACAAAGGGGCCCGACCGGGCAGCTTTCGGGAGGGAAAAGAATGATATAAAAGACATCAGAATACACAAAATGTCAACATAAGATTCATGCACATAATTTGTGTATATTTCTAAGTATACATTTTGATTTTTGGTTTCTTTAAACATCCCGGCCGGACCCCGGTTTGGAAATGTGACCTAAGCCTAAGATGACCATTTCGATGTCTTTATCGAAACAATTTTCCCGTCCAGAGAAAATCTCGACGATGGAAGCTAAGGACTGTATGGAGCTACGTCAGAAAAACTACACGCGGAGCGGCATCTACACCATCACACCTGCCTTCACAGGTGTGGGGGACGGCGGCAAGGGCTTTGATGTCTTTTGTGACATGGACACCGACGGCGGCGGCTGGACGGTAGGGTCTTCTTATTTTATAAGGTAGAGCGTAGACATTCAAACAGAGCATTACATCATACAAAATAGACCGAGAAACTGGATACATCTAGCCTCTACCAGGCTCCGCGGATCGGTGGTCTAAAATGAATAATAGTAGTAGTAGTACAAATTTGAGTTATTTCCTTGTCAAACTCAACTCAACTCAAATAGTAGATGCCCTATGATGTATCTGACTCTTAGGAGAATTTATGCAGTTTTGCTTTGTCCATCTTGTTCTACGTATTCACTTATATACCCCCTTTCCACTAGGACGGCGATCTCGCCGCGCTCTCTCAGCGACCTCAACGAATTGTATAGAAAGGAAACGAATATTTTTTTACACTTTGTGTGCTTTGTTGTCTTCTCAGCTACACTTTTTGTATGATATACCCAGTATGAAATCGAAGGTTACACATATCCTAATTAGGTCGCAGTGAGATCGCAGCGCGATCGCCGTCTAGTGGAAAGGGGGCCTTACACAAAAAAGCAACCAAGCCGTTGCTAAGACACAGATGAACTATGTCAGATTTGGCGTCTTCTGTAATCTGCCGGCTTTTCAGAAGAGCCCCAGAGAGGGTTATGCCAATAGATACGTGTCTAAGTTCATTTCCAATACTTTGTTTCTTGCGCTAAACCCTTTGAACTATTCAATTGGGAGGCACGTATGTAAGAGGCCTCTACATTTTGTAGAGGGACGACTACAAATAAAAACCCTTCCAAAACGGGAATTACTCCAAGCTGCGTAACTGGGCAACCGTTAGACACAATGTGGGTGTATCCAAATTCTCTAAAAGTTAATCACCTATTTAACAGGATCAAGTAATCGGGGTCAACTAGGGAAATACAGTAAAGACCATCATGTGCTATAGCTATCAGAAAAAAGGAAGCTTTAATAAAAGCTATCCTTACATATCACGTTAGTGTCAGCACAGTTTGGGCATGGGAGAAATAATTCTAGTGGTACCACTGTGCTTATTTCTGTGCTATCCAAAGACAAGTATACCAAGTAATTTTTTTCAGGCAAATTTTAGACAGATAACGATGTAATAAACTAAAGTTGTTTAGGGTTGCAAATACAACAAATGCTATATTTCCCAGACATGATAAGATGAAACGTTGTTTGTCCGTTTAGAAACAAGACAGGCTAGCAAGTATCCCGCGTAGCTTGTTTAACGGAACTGCCTCATTATGTTTTCCCTTATATTTGTGCGAGGGTTTGGCCTATTCAGTGTCGTTAGATAAAACTAATACCTGCCAGGTAATATTTATGAAAGCTTCCCTTATGAAACCTTGTTTATTCTAGGACGTAGGAGAATTCTTTTACACAAGTCACTCTTGCTTACGTTTCGATGTCTCTCAAACACCTTCCTCAAAGCTTCTTATTTTCGTGTTTTTTTTTTCTGTACGGAAACAAGACAGGCTAGGTAGTGCCATGTAGAGTTTGTTTAGCAGGCCTGCCGCACGCTATCCTGCGGTTACGCCCCGGGTCGGCGCTAACGAGAACCATCCTCACTTGGGATGACAAACGGGGAAGTCACTGACGTCTGGCACGCACTTCCGGTCAACGGAACAACCTCTGCAAGCACTCTTCTAGTCTACTAAGGCCAATGTCACATTTCCTACCCATGGCTCGGCCGGGCTGTTTTTGAAAAATGAGAATTAATGTTCATGCCAATAGATATGCAAAAGACATGCTGTTGAATCATTTTTGCCTGTTTTGTGCTTTAGTCGTCTGTTATATATATTTGCCTAAAAAGAAGAAGCCAAACCCAACAAAAATAGTATAATATATACAACATAGCACAACATAGTCATAGAATGTTGTTCTAAGAACCTTTGTACTTTCCTTATCATATGTGTTGTTTGTACTTGCAATAAGCCATCGGGCATGAACTTGCAATAAACATTCTAATCAATATGTTGTATTTTTCGTTCCCTAAAACTATCTGACCGGGCCCCTTTGAGGAGATGTGACGTTAGTCTAACATATAGAGGGCCCAAAGACAACATGAATGGGGGCCTGGATCGATGTTCCTTTTCCGTAAGGCGTAATATGGCAGCTATTTTGCACAATCCGTAGGCGCCTAGGCATTTGTTCATCCCTTGAAACGTAGCGAGATTGCAACATTTTGCGTCATTGTAGGTTGCTCTACTTAATTTAGCACACGGCCGTGTAATGAAAGAAGAAGATTACTAGAATGGCAGACGAAGACGTCATAATGCCGTTTTCTTCTTCTAGGTGAATGTGACGTTTTAAATTCTTTTTCGGGACCGTTTCCATTTCATTCCATGCCTCCTTATGCTAGGAAAGTGTCGTCATGTACGCGTATTCTGTGATTGATTAACAACGTGTTGAGTTTCCTCTCCATGGTAGCAACCTAATAACGCGGTAACCATCTTGGAGCAGCCAGCTTACTTCCACTTTGGCTCTTGTTCAAGATTTTGAAAGACTTTCCCCTAATGAGCTTTCGAATCCCACGTTGCCAATTAGTTCCTCCGCAACCACATGAATCGTGGTGATTGATGGCAGAACTTGTTGATAAGTGTGTTAACTCCCCTTCCTTAATTTCTTCTGAAGCTCAGAGTCATTGTTTTAATCCCCAGGCAGTGACATGAGATAGTTTAAAAGCTGGCTAAGGAGTATAGCCGGCCGAAAGGAGTCATCAGCCTCCGGTAGCCAAACACACTCCTAGGCCGGCTAACTTCTTTTGTCAGCTTTCAAAACTATCTTATGCTACCGTAGGATCTCCTTGGAGATTTATATTGTTTGGGCAATACGTCCGCCAGCTGCAGGCGATTCACGATGCGGGTATTAGTCATCATGACGTCATCATGACGTCAACCATGCCATTGCACAAGGAAACCCTGGCAAACTATGAAGCGGAAGGCTTGGTTCTTCTAGCTTCTTTGCCTTAAACATTTGGCACAAAGACAGAAATATTACAATCATGATATTAAGCCTGGGATGTTGACTATACCACATCTACAAAATGTAGCATAGATTTATCTTCTTGAGGCTATGTGGTTAGATTCATGTCGATGCAGTCATAATTTTCCTGCACGTTCTGAACATTAGCCTTAAACGATTTAGGTTATGAGCTATGGATTTTTTGCAATTCACAATTATAGCATAAAGCACGTATCATACTATAATTTCATTGATGTTATGAGGAGCATTTATGTTCAGAATCACTTTGAACCAAGTTGACAGGTTTAGTTCCTGCATGCCGTTGCCTCTCCACACACCCGGCAGTGCCCGGGGAGACCATGCAGGACTTGTTAACCTCTTGGCTCCGGGTGTCGAGCCCGGGAGGAGAAAATCCTCCATAAACCTGGCCCCCCGCCAGACGCGACGACAGACATGTGGAGACATCACGCAAGGATAGCCTCGTAACCACACCATCGGGAGCTCCTCGGCTTGTCTACGGTGCTGGGTGTGTTGCTTACCCGCCCAGGCCCATTAGAGTACCCGGGGAGTCTTTATGTATTGGTTTTCGAACGACAATTATGAGAAAGACCGACTTGAAAGTCTTGAAAGGTAACTTGTTATCGGAAAGCCAACTTGAAAGGTAGGCTGTCAAAAAGTCTTGTGCGCGAGTAGGACTGGGTCGAGTAAAAGCCCTCCAGTATCCTCTCTTGCATTGGTATGGTCACCAAGCTATCTTTTCCTCGGTCAATGTAAGCTTCTACCCTGTCTGGCTTACTTAGCCCACACCTGTGATTTTGTGTCTGTTTGAATGAAGCAATTTATGATTCATTCATGGTCGTGAGGCGATTATTGTCGGAGGCATGTTGGTCCTGGTGCCGAAAATCTTGTTTGCATTGGCCCCGGCAATAGCCTGGGTTCCAGATTACCACTTTGTGTCAGAGGAATCGTATGTCCGAATAGTGTTGTAACGAGACCAGCAGCCACTGTGTGCCTGTGAAGCTGGGCTTCTAGGACAGTTAGACTGTCTAAGTGGAACAAATGCAGATACAAGAACATGTGTGTCTTACACTTGCTCTGACCACTGTATATCAGCGTTCCCGCCAGGCATACGTCTTTACGTCTTTGGACGCATTTTTTTCTGGAAAGACGCACTCGGCTCGGCTGAATGCGTCCATAAAAAAAATCTGAAAGAAAGGCTGACCTGTACCACCAGTGTACAAAATGTATCTGGAATCTGTAAAAAATCTGTCTCTATAAGAAGGAATCCTACCTTTACAATTTATACTTCAAATTGTTCACTTTCCGGTCATCCCAGTAGTCTGGGCATGGGGCGGATCACGGCAAGTTTTGCAACTAGCGGACCCATGTGCGACACACCCAGCCACGCGCCAGTCTGAGCTGTCCGTTGCGCAATGTTAATTTTTGTAGTCCGTGAAATAACATCTGACAGTCTGCATTCTTTAACACTGGAAGAAATCTTATGCAGATTTTATATTCTGATTTTAACATGATACTTACTTGTCCTCATTTTCACGTGTTTGTTTAAGATTTTTGGATAATACTAGTATTGAACAAACAAACTGTTCTGCGCGAGTGTTGCACATCTCAACAAAAGTTCTCACGCTGTGGGCAGTTGATTGGCAGTCGGTATCTTTGACAACAGGCCGCCGGCGCCAAGCAGTCTAGATTGGCCACCAGGTCCAAATCAAATCATCTTAATAACCAATCAGCGTTTGATAAATGTAATGTTGTACTCTGTCATTGGTCACCGGGAAAAAAACAAAAGTTACCGAGTATTAGCACACGTGACGTTGTTTTGTGATATTGGTAGCCGCCCGTGTCGTCTGGCAAGTTACTTCCCTAGCTGCTAACAATTTACTATTAAAGTTTCCCCATTTATCCAAGTTAAATAAAGCGGTGGGCGGTAAATAAGTGAAGAATCCAAAACTATACACTTTATTTCTTATTTCCAAAATTTCTTTTGTTTCAAAAAGACCAAATTTGTGGCAGAAAAGGGGCCGCAATATTGTTGTCAAGCGTCGATCGAGTCGGCTGTGCACTCCGTGGCACATGGCGCGGCACGCCCCCCTCCCCAGACGGACCGTCGATCGCAGCGCCCAGCAAGTTGGGACGTCTCTCTGGCGACTGCTTCAAGGCTGCACCGGCACTGATCATTGCCAAAGAGGCAGCAGATCGTCCTCCTTCGAGTAATGTATAACGTTCTTGGTCTATTTAAAAAGAAATCCAGCCAAATATTTCACGCAGAAAACGGGGTTACCTGAGGTCGCAGGAAACAAACGCACACTCGTGGAAAAAGACTGCACGGCCTTGTAAAACCCCACCGATTCGAAAAATCTGAGTAAAATCATCGGGAAAAATAAAAGAAAAAAACAAAGTGTGATGGCGTCGTTATTTTATCGTCTCGGAAAACTATTTGATGCAGGATGGCGAAACCGTGATCAATCGCACGAGGTAGACATTTTTTTATTCAATGACGGAAAGAATTGGCAGAATTTTTCCATGGGCTGACGGACTCGCTAGAGCCCTGTTGCGAAGCATAAATAAACCAAAATCTTCATGACTGGACAAATTATACCCGGGCCAGATCTCGGAAGGCTAATTCCCTGTGCTTATAGTTTTTATTTTATTTTAATATAACATATTTTCGGGGTTCGAGAGGGCGGTCGTCGATTACTGAATAACGGGAGTAAAAGAGGCAACCAACATCCAATCTCAAGCGCATGATTTTCCTCTCAAATTGCAGGAAATTGTGTTTTAGAGGGTTTGAAAATCCAAATTTTCCCGGGGGAGCATGCCCCCGGACCCCCCTAGAATGCGAGCGCCTGCGGCGCTCGTTTCGCGCCTCCGGCGCTCAATACCCACCTCCCAAATATTTGGACGCATACTTTCAAGAACCTGGCGGGAACACTGCTGTATATCCTGTACCTTTCCGCTAAAACCACCCTCCCTGCTGTGTTAGCGTCCAAAATACTCGACCAGGAGGTCACGGGGTTAGATCCCGGCTGTTGATGCACCCTGCACTTGCGTGCTACTAAAGGGTCCTAAATGGCTGCAGTCCCTAAAGATGGGACGTCAGGTCCGGACCCACTTTAAATCGCACCTAGCTATCGAGAAGGGCAAGGGGGTGTCCTTTAGCACATTGGGTACTATTAATTCAATAATTATCTTAAGTCACGATTGCAAAGTATGTCTGCTTTCTTAACTTGGACTCCTGAATGGCAAGCATTAACCTACTAAACCTTCAGACTGTCGATATAAATTTAGAAGGGCGTCCTGTGATATGCAGATATCGTTACAAGGCTCTGGAAAACCAGCACAGACCAGAAATAATGATGGACAGAAGAACTCAGATTTAGTTTCGTTCATCTCATTAGATCTACTAAAATTGTTTCTTTTGTGTTTGCATAAAGGCAGGCGGGGAAAATGGGGCAGTGCACTCACTGTTTCATATCTTATCATTGACTCGTATTCCTCGATGTGCTATCCCTATGTGCAGCGGTGGATGGGCTGGTGGAGTTTCCGGCTAGTGTGTTTATTTCTCGAACGTTTTCGAACATTCTTTTCTATTGAATATTCACTGTTCGAACATTCTTTTTTATTGACCAAGGTCTGATCGAATTGATCAAGAACTGTTTGGACGTTCTTTCCTATTGACCAAGAACTATTTGGACGTTCTTTTCTATTGACCAAGAACTATTTGGACATTCTTTTCTATTGACCAAGAACTATTTGGACATTCTTTTCTATTGACCAAGAACTATTTGGACGTTCTTTTCTATTGACCAAGAACTATTTGGACGTTCTTTTCTATTGGCCAAGAACTATTTGGACGTTCTTTTCTATTGACCAATAACTGTTCGGACGTTCTTTTCTATTGACCAAGAACTATTTGGACGTTCTTTTCTATTGACCAAGAACTATTTGGACGTTCTTTTCTATTGACCAAGAACTATTTGGACGTTCTTTTCTATTGACCAAGAACTATTTGGACGTTCTTTTCTATTGACCAAGAACTGTTAGAGCGTTCTTTTTTATTGACCAAACTATTCGAACGTTCTTTTCTATTGAACACGTAAGTGTTCGAACTTCGGGCGTTCTCTTCTATTGACCAAACATTGTTCGAACGTTCTTTCCCTTTTTTTAACCAAACACGCACTATTCAAATGTTCTTTTTTTCAATATTTATTAATTTTCCATTACGATTAACAAAAACATCACAGACATTAGAAAAAAAACAATAGAAAAAATGTTCATTTTTATTGATCACGAATGGATTGACCTGTTCTCCCCAGGTGATCCAGCGGAGAATGAACGGCCTGGTGGATTTCCAGCGCGGCTGGGAGGCGTACCGACAGGGCTTCGGCGATCTGGAGGGAGAGTTCTGGTTAGGTAATTTCCACCTCACATCAGCTCAGTAAATCTAGCATGGCATTGTAGTTCTCAATAACGAAATATGGTTTACAAAGGTCTACGACAACTTGAATATCTATGATGTAGTGTTTTAAACTCCTTGTTGGTTGGCGTGTTGTCCTCCTACGTTCGTTCAGTTTACATTAGTTTGAAAAGTTTATCTCCGGCTTCCATGTATGGTATTGTCAATATACTAATTTGTACATAGCATCTACAATCATCATTAGAGTCCTTTTCGCCCTGACGAACGCTCTTTTCACCGCCGATGCAACCGTCTGTGAGCAACAAGGCCAGCCAGACTTCTGCAGGGCATAGGAAAAATAAATTTTTTAACACTAGACAAAGATTCAAAGCGAGGGAACTTTCCTATGATATAGCTAAAAAGAATATTCCTATCTTTATTATATAAAGTACAATCTAATAAAAAGAAGACCTTGTTCATCTTCGACCTTGTTCAGGTTACAGAACTGACAGATTCTTTGCTCCAGAGGTGTGCGGTTGTGCCTCCCTGATTCAACACGGAGTTTGTGGCAGCTGATTCATAGTTTGGTGATGGTAGATCTTTGTCGGTCGTTTAATCTATATCTTTGTAGCTAATGCAGTCCTTTATATAATTTGCTCCTCAGGTAATGACAAGATCCACCAGATCGCGAGCCAGGGCCGGTACACCCTGCACATAGACATGGAGGATTTTGAGGATGAGAAGCGATACGCGCGGTACGGGCTCTTCCGGATCAAAGGTCAAGATGACAACTTCCGGCTGGAGGTTCAGGACTACGAGGGAGATGCAGGTGCGCGTGTAGCCAAATATGGAATAGAATTGATACCTGCACTCACGTGATTGGGACGTAACTATCACCCGCCATGTTGGTGGATTAATGAGGCTTGAAAAATCATTTGACATCAAAAATGTTCTCCTATTCCATGAATGATGATGATGATGACTCATCGAATATGCCTACTTTTACCTTTACCTGATTTAAGAATCCGTAAACATCCTGCGTTTTCTTCGTGGGTCTTTTTTAATTTTATGTGCTCATTCCAGGAGACGCCCTGGAGGCCGGTCAGCACAATGAGATGACCTTCAGCACCAAGGACAAGGACACTGACGCGTGGCGGCAGGGCTCGTGCGCGTCGCTGTTCGCCGGAGCCTGGTGGTACTACAACTGCCACTGCGCTAACCTGAACGGGCAGTACCTGCGGGGGCAGCACAAGACGCACGGTGATGGCATCAACTGGTGCACGTGGCACGGCTACACATACTCACTCAAGGGGAGTGTCATGAGGATCAGGCCTGCGTAAGGGGAGGGGGAGAGATAGAGGGGATAGAGTAAATCCTACTAGAGGGACCGAGGATAGCATGAGGGGGGGGGGGGCGTTGCACGGATACAGATAAGGGGAGTGTCATGAGGATAACGCCTGCGTGAGGGGAGGGGGTAGAGTAGAGGGGGCGTGGATGAGTAAGGACTTCGCAGGCTGTACATCTGGGTAGATGTGCCGCAAATATGTGTGCACTATGATGTTTATTGATAGATCGAGATGCCGTTATACCTCATTGTTCGATTTACTCCGATATCGCAATCTAGCACTCATTATCAAATTTATGGCAAGTTATATTGTGTTAGAGGATATTTTTGTGTAAATGTAGTTGATAAGTCATCATTTACAGATAGATCGAGAAGTTACGGATTAATAGCATTAAGTTGCTGGTTCGAGTAAGTTTTGCATCTAGTTACAAAATATTGAAATCTATGTAGAACGGTCGATGTTTTACATTTCTTAATATATATTACAATATTAATCTTTAGTCTGTAACGACATGTACATTCATGCGATACATATATATATAGACGACTTTTAAGAATAAAACCCACAAGGTTGGTTAGGTTACGAGTTTCGTCATCAGTATTGCCCGTCTTTGTCTTTCAATTTGCACGTAAAAGGAACCTTCGTGCCGTTTGAGAAATGACAACAAACCCAATAGAAGACACTTACTTAGTCCATGCTAAATATCATGATAACAACAATTCGCGATCAGGTGTCCACTCGCCCTGAAAGAAAGACTGTGGTCCACTGCGAACGCGTCCTTGAGCCATTTCAGTAGAACAAACAACCTTTGACATTTTGCAAACGTAAACAACGGCACTAGTAAGCAGGCGCTCCAAAGTTCATTCAGCAGAAACATGGCGGCTGTAAGGGGGTTGTGGATCTTTCTGGCGCTCATTTTGGTGAAGTTGTCGTCCTCATCAGCGCCCACGCCAGAAGACTGCACGGCGGAAATGTTCGGTAACTCCAGCACGGCGCTGTGGGCCTGCCGGACTCAGTTGGCACTGCAGCGGAACTGGTTCCCGTCTCCCATAGCCGGGCTCTTCAGCTATCAGGTGGGGACTTGTGACCTTGCACCAAATGTGAACCTCAACTCCTGCCTAATGTAGCGGAGGGGATGGAGTGAGATAAGTTTACATTGTACATGTATATTTTCCTAACACTTTTCACTCCTTTACAAATTTTCAACTTTTATAGGTGCTTTATTAACCTTATTCTAAGTGCATATGAACACATAAATAGTGAAATGCTCGCGGTGATTTTATTATCACAGAGGCACTCAAAAACATGACAACGAATGTGATTTTGTGCTATAGAATTTTATCGACACGGCAAAAACCTCCTTTCCTCGTCCACATCTACCGCGAATAGATTGAATCAAAGCACTCAGAAAATAAAGTGAACTCAAGTAACATTTTCTACCTTTACACAACTTATACATGTAGGCATATATATATAAACATGATTAAAGCACATGTTTACCTTTAGGTATGGAATGGCTTTGACGGCTTCTGGCAGAACGGTGCGGTTCTGGAGACCTTCGCGAACTTCATGCACTACGGTAACCACACCAGGTAAGCAGCAGTACTATGTGCTTTTTGCATGCAATGAAATATCATATAAATTGGGTAGTACTACCAAAACGAGAAGTAGAGACCGTTGTGACCCCGAGGAATGCAGCTGAGAAAGTACTGATGAGCCGGCCAAATGAAAGTTGTTCTATATGAACTTTAATTTCTCATGACCTACCAACCTGATGCTATTGATAGACATTTAACTACTCACCAAGTTATTTTATGTTTAAAAGATAACAAAATGGTGGTCTACAGCTAGCCTTTACGCCATCTTGTTTAGCTTACTGGGATTCCCATAAAGAGGCAACGAGACTAGACTACTACTTTTTGAAACTGTAATTATGTTTATCTGTTTGTATTATCATTTGATTGTTTATTTGATTGATTGATATACAGATACAAGACGTGCCTGAAGTCGTCCCTACGTCAGCTGTCTGACCTGTTGCTAGCCTACGCGCCTGCCCCCTCCTATGACGACATGGCGTGGTTCGCGCTCAGCTACCTCAGGATATATGAGGTGTCGAACGCAATCACCAACTTTTCAATTTTACTTTAACGTCTTTATCATGAAAAACTCTGGTCCGTAATTTTTTATACTCTCAAACATTCCTTTTATCAAACGTTCTTTCTTAGAAACGCCATTCTAATACCCTTGTGGTTTGAAATCCAAGCAATTCTGTATGAAGTAAAGATCTCTAACCAGAATTTAAAATCCATCCCAGGTTCTTGGTGACGAGGATTTCCTGTCCTTGGCGAAGCAGATTCACGACTGGAACTACCAGTACGGTTGGGACCAAACAGGCACATGTGGAGGTGAAACACTTGGCTGGCTTGAATCTAGTATCTTCAAAGTTTCGATGTTTAACTGTTCCATATGTCATGCCATATCTGGGATATTGATGGTCTTGATCTTACAGTTTTTTGTTCGTGAACACCATGTGTGTGTGCGTGTGTGTGTGTGTGTTTGTTTTAGGGGAGATATAATGATAAGAATACAATCACCATCGGTACCTGCCTTTCCGCGATTCGGATCACCCTCCAACCATTGGGTGATCCTTCTCGCGGTTGGGCTGGTACCTCTATTCTATATCTATGGCTTCCACTTCAAATATCAAGCGCATTGAAACAGATGACATGTGAATGTATGTTTGCAGGAGGCTACTGGTTCTACGACAAGAAAACCACCATCACGAACGTACAGATGCTGGTACTCAGCGCCAAGTTGTACAGGTCTGTTTCAATAAGTCACTGCAGAATGAAACCAGGCGAGATAAGGGTAGTCTTTCCCCAGATATGTAATGCAAGGATCAATCGACGATGTAAAAATATACCATTTCAAACGAATGAAGTCAATCCGCATTTTTACATGTAAAAACGATCGGAAATTAATCAAGAGAAGAAGAAACGTTTAGTTATAACGAAACGTTATTAATCTTGCCACAGACACACCAACGACACGTCCTTCCTGAAGAACATGACGATGACCTGGAAGTACATCCAGCAGAACGGGCTGATTGACCCGGAAACATTCCAGGTACGTTGGCAGTCGATTAAAATAAAGATGAGATATTGAAAGTTACAACATATAAAATGTTTTCCCGAGGTCTTCTCATAAAGTAGCCTGGGTACCATCCGATTCCTACCGGGGCTCCTTGCAAAAATTTTCAAGGCAGACCCTGTAGTAATATTGGATAGTACCCAGGCTAATTTGAAGTGTTATGATGAAGTGTGAATGATAAAAGATCATAAAAGCATTTTGGTGATTTTTTTTGTCTGTAAACATGATTAATCGTATCCGTACTACCCAGGTTATCGAGACACATACAATAACATTATCACATACGGTTCAGCCAGTTCAGTTCAGTCATCCTTGTCAGGTGGCACTATAAAGTCCTTCCAGACATAAGGTTATGATTCCAATAACCTTACTATGTTTCAGAAAAACTGTACAATGTGGTCCGACGTTATTGTTGTCCAATGAATTAAAGCCCACGTTTTACGCCAAACATTTATTTACCGACAATTCCTACACATGGCTTTTTAGGTGTCCAACATAGCCACCTACAGCTGTACCGGGAATCGCGACTTCAACAAGACGTTTAACAGCGGGGTGCTGGTGGGGGGTCTGGTGGAGATGTACCACATTCTGAACGACACCAGCTACCTGCAGCTGGCCCATCGGGTGGCGCAGGCAAAAATCGCAATGATCATGAAACCACCTGAAAGACGTGTACTAACAATCAATTCTTACGCATGACTTTCCAGGTGTCCATCATAGCCACCTACAGCTGTATATTCTACAATGTGGTCTTGCGTTGTTTTGCCATCCCCAGAATCTGATTCGAAGTCCAAGATTCACGCCAAAAGTCACAATGATCATTAAGCTTTGAAAGTACGTCTACTAGCAAGAAACACCTGTTTCATGTTCCGACATAACTTCCACTGCGTTTTGGAGAATCAACTAATTCTTAGGCATGTCTTTTTTAGGTGTCCAACATAGCCACCTACAGCTGTACCGGGAATCGCGACTTCAACAAGACGTTTAACAGCGGGGTTCTGGTGGGGGGTCTGGTGGAGATGTACCACATTCTGAACGACTCCAGCTACCTGCAGCTGGCCCATCGTGTCGCGCAGGCCACCATCTTCTACAACTCACAGGGCGGCGTTCTCACAGAGCGATGCTGGCCGGAGTGCGACAAGGATGAGTATGTTTACAAAGGTGATACAAAGGTGAACGCGTTGAGTCACTGACTGTGTAAATAGTGGCCTTGCGCTCTACTTAATATGTTAATCGCACATCTACAAAGATGACATTTTGTACAAATCCATCCACGACTGAACAATACACGCAGTACATCTTGCAAACCCAGTAATATCCCTCAACTGCACTTTGCACCTTTGTTATGAGACAAAGATATCAGACTTTTTGTCGGTATTTGAAGATAACACTTCCAAAATTGGTGCAGTAGGATGTTGGCATTGTCTTAAATATATTGATTATCAAACTATTCTTTATCCTAATCATTTTCTGTCTCCCTTACTGATCATGCCTTTTTGTCCGCTATACGACAAAGATATCAGACAGACTCGCTGGTTGATTGTATGACATTCTGTTTTCACTCTTAAACAGGTCTCTTTGTCCGCTATCTGCGCTATCTCATGGACGTATCCGATGACATCACCAAGAAGGCCTACAGTGATTGGCTGGACGGAAACATCAAGTCAGTTCTTCTGATATTGATGTTACATATTGGAGTCATGGAAAAATTTTTTTTAAGTGTCTGTAAGCGAGCCTACCGACGATGTTGAAGGCTAAAATACGATCAGTACTATGTACATTGATTTATTTGTTTTTGGCTATTACTTGGCTTGCCATTTCAATGAACTTGTAAGCGTAATAATGATATATCATGGTCTTGTTATAGTCTTTATCTAATAGTATATGCCAGGAGACTTAGAACGTGCCACACATGTACACATCGAACTGTGAAATGACTTATTTGTCACAGCGACATCGTCTACTGCCCATATTGCCACTCCTGTCTCTAATTCAAGCATAATGCACCATAACTCAAATTCATCATATGAAGCAAAATATCATATGAAATATTATGACGAGCATTATATATGGTTTCCCCACAGGTCTGTGGTAGCCAAAGCTCTCTGCTGGCCTGAGAAGACGTCCTGTAACATCACCTACCAGGATGGGCCTTCCCTCAACAACAAAACTGGACCTGTCTTCACCTTGGACTGGAGAGGGCCTTTCAACGTCTCCAATCCGATGGTAAATAGTATACTATTTCCCTTGAGTTTTAGCCAAAAGCTAAAGTTACCCAAAACATCATTGTGATACGTTTGGTCCGGCACCCATCTCCATTTCATAACCTAGGGGCCACGCACACAAGTCACTACAGCAGGGGGCTATGCCACCGGTAGTAAAGTGTGTTCAGCTTCCATACTCTTCCTCTTGGCAGAGAAAGAAGTATGTACCAATTAGAAGAGTCTTTAGTATGACCCGGCTACAGCATCCAGTCTTCCTTGGTGGTGTAGCAACGTGCCACAGTCGTAGACTCTTCAATAGTAGACATATTGTACAGGTCTTTTACTAGCATCCTCATTGATTTACCAATACGTTCTAGAGATAAATACACATCTTCCCTTGTATAAAATACAGTTGTGATATTAAGATTGGTAGCACTCCTATGTATATGCCCTGTTATTAATCTAGTTGTATTGTTGTATCTAAAGCAGGTCAATGTTCTGAAGTAACTAAAGAGCAAGACTCAATCTCTCTATTTGCGCTGCCCACTACTAAGCACCGAGCACACACAAAGTACATCTGTACTAACACTTTCGATTAAAGCTGTAAAACAGCATCATTCAGCCTCCAACCGAGTTCTGTCACAAGAACGAGAACAACCTTTTGTGGCAATGAACTGAACTGAACTTCCTTATGCCAAGAGGTGTCTTCTCTACTTAAAACTGACCTACAAACTAAAAAAAAATGTTAACTCACAAGTTTGAGATCACAATCTCAAGATCAAAGTAAAGTCACACTTAACTTATAGCCTTAAGGTATTCAAACAATCCCAAGCCTTAGTTTTGACAAAAAGGAAGTTGCTGACTGATTTTATGCCAACAGGTGCAGGCAGAGGTTTTTGACCTTCTAGTAGCTAACATCGAGCCTGGGGCGACCTGTCGTGGGGCGGGGTGCACGTACGACCCACCCGTCCCCCCGCCTCGTCACCTGACCTGTAAGGACAAACCCTGTCCCGCAGGACAGCCGTGCTGCGAGTACCAGAACTACTACACCTGCTGTGAGTCGACTCAAAAGTGCATCAAGGGGGTCTGCACATGACACTGATGGGGAGATGAGGTGACATAACCTGCAGGTAATTTACATTGAACAGCCAACTATGAAGGCTCCCTCTCATCTGTGAGTCTACATAGCAGTGCCTCAAAGGGGTCTGCACATGACACAAGACAATTGTATGATCATAGGAAAAACATGTTCATGTGAAACAACCTACAGAAAATTCACATTGAGAAGCTGGCTATAGGGTCACCTCCTCATCTGTGAATGTACTAGTCAGAAATGCATCTGATTTTTTTCAATGGTTTTCCACATATAAAAAGACAATAGAACGATTGGAAAATAATGTTCCTGTGATGCGAAAATTTACCCATGAGAAGCAGTCTCAATGGTAACTCCTCAGCTGTGAGTCTCCACACACAAGTGCATTAAGGGAGTCTGATAAAAATAATGATGTTGGAACACAACTTGGCCAACATTTCCTACACCTGGCCGACATTTCCTACCTCTGCAACTACCTTCCTACGGGTCTAGTAATTTTTCGTAAGATTGTGTCACTGGAACATACTCAGTTGTCTAAGAGTCCTGCCAAGAATGATTTGGGTAGCTTGCTTAAGAATTAAGCATCAGAATTCAGAATTAAGTTTCCTAAGATATCAATGCTACTCATGGGAATAAAGCAATGTTACAGAAAAATGTTTCCATAAAGGCTTGTTGCTTGTCATTTATTTTAGAGGTCTTTTGAGCACCAACACAAACTACATATTTTGCAGTACAGCCTTCAGCCACACACAGTATACTGACTTTCACACATAACAATAATTACTGTCTTAAGACTTGTTCTTAAGATTTGTTGCAGACACTGAAGGCCTTGAAGAGGCTACGCAAGTTAAACATCACTTAAACTTTTCTGCTGAAGAAAAACGATGAGCAACTGCTATAAACAAAACCGACTCTGAGAATGACAACTAAATAAACTCAGCTTTTCATCATGACCAAAATCATTCATCAGAACTTCTTAACATCAGTGGAGTTTTGTAGCCTGCACAACAGCTCCCTTCACACAGAGGTGTTTGCTACACATGCCCCTTCACTTGCCTTTTCAAGGTGAGCAAATAAACATTTCAGCCTTGTGTCCTGGGCATAGGATAAGCATACACTTAAGAGCGAATGTCTGTAAGGGTCAAACAATGGTGGCACTGGTCAAAAAATAGATTTGGCTCCTTTTTTGCACAGTGATAGTACTTGCTACACAACCCCTCAATATAGCTTTCTTTCTTCTCAGAACCCCTCGTTGCCATGGCAACAGGCCAAAGAAGTTTGGGAGCCGTTTTGCCGGATTTGGGCATGTCAAAAACATGAAAATTGGCCAACTTAAGGGCACTATCACTGAACAATGCTTTAACTAAACAACAAAGGCAGAATATGCTGATCAGAGCAATGCCTAAACTTGTATGAAATAGCAGTAAAGTTAATCTCCTGTAAATTCTAAGGCCCTGGGCAGCCTGAATACAATACACTGTTTTCAGGTTGTAAAGAATCTGAAATTTTGCCCAACTTCAAAGCACTGAAAGTCCATAAGTATAAAATATTTTCGCTTGCAATTTACTACAAATAATAACCTACTATAGGGCTATTAGATGAATGCTAGCAAAGTTTGGGTTCTTGTTTTGTTGCTATGCAATCGTCCGTCGAAGTGGGTCAAATTTCATGATTTTGATAATATGTCATTTTGTGCTCTCTTTAAACAATCATAAGTCCCATACCAAAGTTGCTCTGCAATTAAAATTCACATGGATTATAAACCAATGTATTGTCTATCAAATGCATGTTTGTAAAGTTCGGGTTCTTGTTTCGTTGCTACGTAATTGTCCTTTAAAGTGGGTCATTTTTTATGATTTTGATAAAATACATTATTTTGCATCATCTTCGAACAATCATAACTCACAAGCCAAAATTGTTCTGTAACTAGAATTTACCTGAAATGTAAACCAAGATATTGTTTCTCACGGTCATGCTTGTAAAGTTTGGGTTCTTGTTTTGTTGCTAAGCAATTGTCCATTAAATTGGGTCAATTTTCATGATTTTGATGATATATCATTTTGCGCTCTCTTTGAACTGTCATAAGTTGCAAAGTAAATTTGTTCTGAAATTGAAATTAACAAGGAATACAAACGAATACATTGTCTATCAAATGCTTGTTTGGACAGTTCGAGTTCGGGTATTCTAACAGTGAATGTACATGTCCCTGAAAGTAGGTCGTATTCCACTGACTTTTCCACAAATCATGTTCTTGACAACAGTGATACACAGTCTTTGTTTTTATAGAACCGATGTAGCAATGTGCTATCACCATGGAAAAAAAAACATTTGTAGGAATCATATTCTACAGAAAGTCATATTTATGTTTAATGTCAGATTAATCCACTCTGAACTTTCAAACATTCTGCTAGTTTTAAAGCTAAGCATGACGTATGACAACAGTCTTGAACATGTTTGCATCCCCACAATATGACTCTTGAAGACTTAGCTTATACAATGTATATACATATTTGGAACGAATATCATAAATCTCTGTGCATCTTTCTTTTCACGGTAGCATTTATGTGAAAACATGCGTTTTTCAGTTTCTGCTATTCAATGGACCATACTCAAGGGCAAGAACGAACCTAGTACTAGTAGGTTGCTCTTGAAGTTTGCCTGAAATGCCAACTCCTGGCGGCGATTGATGTTTGTCTGCTAGTCTGTCTGTGTGGAAATTAGCTTGACAGGCTAACGTCAAAATACGGCAGAGGATGATGAAGGTCAGCATCTTGACCTAACTTTGTTCGAGTCTATCAACAGTAAAGATCAAAATGAAGCAACGAATGACGTTTATCTACGTCTTCCTTTTTGGGAGACACATATAAGCTTGCGATGTGGCAAGGAAATTGAACTTGTACGAACTAACATTCCTAAATCTGATTTGCGATCACCAATAATTGATTGCCTTTCGAAGTCCATATATGTGGCGAAAATTCAAGAATACCGAAGTTCATGTCCTTGCTGAAAATGAGTGTGTTAGCAGAAGTTGAAAATGCACATGTTTTTCACATTACTGTGAAAGAAAGATGCACAGAGATTTAAGATATTTGTTCCAATGTAGAAATAAGTCGCCATATTGTGGGGATGCAAACATGTTCAAGACTGTAGTCATACGTCATGCTTAGCTTTAAAACTAGCAGAATGTTTGAAAGTTCAGAGTGGATTAATCTGACATTAAACATAAATATGACTTTCTGTAGAATATGATTCCTACAAATGTTTTTTTTTCCATGGTGATAGCACATTGCTACATCGGTTCTATAAAAACAAAGACTGTGTATCACTGTTGTCAAGAACATGATTTGTGGAAAAGTCAGTGGAATACGACCTACTTTCAGGGACATGTACATTCACTGTTAGAATACCCGAACTCGAACTGTCCAAACAAGCATTTGATAGACAATATATTCGTTTGTATTCCTTGTTAATTTCAATTTCAGAACAAATTTACTTTGCAACTTATGACAGTTCAAAGAGAGCGCAAAATGATATATCATCAAAATCATGAAAATTGACCCAATTTAATGGACAATTGCTTAGCAACAAAACAAGAACCCAAACTTTACAAGCATGACCTTGAGAAACAATATCTTGGTTTACATTTCAGGTAAATTCTAGTTACAGAACAATTTTGGCTTGTGAGTTATGATTGTTCGAAGATGATGCCAAATAATGTATTTTATCAAAATCATAAAAAATGACCCACTTTAAAGGACAATTACGTAGCAACGAAACAAGAACCCGAACTTTACAAACATGCATTTGATAGACAATACATTGGTTTATAATCCATGTGAATTTTAATTGCAGAGCAACTTTGGTATGGGACTTATGATTGTTTAAAGAGAGCACAAAATGACATATTATCAAAATCATGAAATTTGACCCACTTCGACGGACGATTGCATAGCAACAAAACAAGAACCCAAACTTTGCTAGCATTCATCTAATAGCCCTATAGTAGGTTATTATTTGTAGTAAATTGCAAGCGAAAATATTTTATACTTATGGACTTTCAGTGCTTTGAAGTTGGGCAAAATTTCAGATTCTTTACAACCTGAAAACAGTGTATTGTATTCAGGCTGCCCAGGGCCTTAGAATTTACAGGAGATTAACTTTACTGCTATTTTATACAAGTTTAGGCATTGCTCTGATCAGCATATTCTGCCTTTGTTGTTTAGTTAAAGCATTGTTCAGTGATAGTGCCCTTAAGTTGGCCAATTTTCATGTTTTTGACATGCCCAAATCCGGCAAAACGGCCCCCAAACTTCTTTGGCCTGTTGCCATGGCAACGAGGGGTTCTGAGAAGAAAGAAAGCTATTTTGAGGGGTTGTGTACCAAGTACTATCACTGTGCAAAAAAGGAGCCAAATCTATTTTTTGACCGGTGCCACCATTGTTTGACCCTTACAGACATTCGCTCTTAAGAAGGCAGTACAAGACTTGAAGCCTTAAATGTAAGAAATGGAAACTCTGCAGAGCCATTCTTCAAGAGGTTGGAACATTGTTGGCAAATCAGCCTTGTATCCTGGGCATAATCATACTCTTAAAGCCTTGAATGTATGGAAAGGAAACTCTGCAGAGCCAGTCTTTAAGAAGTTGTCACACTGTTCATGTCTTCAGTACCCCTCATTGTTGAAGGTGATGCTGGAGTAGTCAGGAAACTTCTTCTTGAGTTTCTCCACAGTGATGGAGTGGTCAGCCTGGCCAAAACCCTGTAGAAGAAAAAAATAAAATGACATAGTAAACTTGTTTAATAAGTAAACTTGTGTAATAAGATACGCCAAATACCAGTTACTCAAGCAACTGGATATCCATGGAAATGGTCAGATGTTTCAGATAACATCCATTATCTTTTGTTATCTATCTTCAAGCCCTGAAGAGTTCTTGTTCAAGAGAGATTGTCTTCCTCTCCTTTGCATATCAATTCATAGTTAGGATACAAAACCTGCTCCGAAACGAGATCTCTTCAGTGTCACTGTCAAAAGATACCGGATGTTACCTAAAATGTCTGACCATGCCCAAAATCATATCAAGCTGCTTGCTTGATTGCAATTTGGCGCAAATCTGGTATAAGTTACATAATATTATTGCAATCGTGCAAGCAGCTCTATATTATACATAAACATTGTCAAAGCTACAAAACACTTGCTTTAACCAATTCAATTCCTGCCAGACCAGTTTTATGTAACAATGTGTTCCAAAACTAAAAGAATTAACACTTGTGACAGCCTATTGATTTAGTAAACAGCACAAATTATTCAAGAAAATTGTTGAAAACACACAAAATAACTAACAAACAGGACATAGGCAGCAGTACAGGGTACAATCCACAAATTGGGAGACACTCAGTTGCATCTTTCAACAGACACTTTCAAATCTAGCAAGATTAGTACAAACAAGGCAAGCATTGAAAGTGGGAAAACAAATAAATTCTTTGTTTTCCCCATCCAAAGTTTCCCCTGTCCAACACTTATTCCCCATGTGACATACAGTGGATTTTCCATAGACATGGATTTTCTTCTCTGCGCTCTCATGGGTGATCTTTCCGCCCCCTAGCACTTGGGACTGGATCTGCAGCTCATCTAGCACAGGCTTCACCTTCCCGTAGATGTGGTCTGAAAGTGAAGCGGTTACAAACACTGTGGAAAACTACAGGTCTGAGACTACGGGGTGGTGGGATGTCCCTGTGTCTGTGTGACATGACTGGTAGAAGCACATAATGCAATCCTAGTCTGACAGTTTGTTTGAACCTTTGTTTATTCATGAAAGCTCAAATTGGCCTGCAAGCTGCTTTTTTATTGAGGTCTTGAGGGAAGAAGCAAGGGTCAGACAAAGTGTGTAGTACTGTGTAAAAGTAACTGTATAATGAAACTGTAAAAAAGGAAAGATGTGCTATTTGAATTTTTTCTGTCTATCTTTCCCCCAGCCTATAGAATTTGTAACTTTTAAAAATGGATCAGCCTGGGTAGCATTCATTTACTAACAGACCTGCCCTGAAAAAATCAAGGCAGACCCAGTACTATATCAGATGGTACCCAGGCAAGATCAGGATGAAACTTCTGCTGTACTTTTCTCTTCCGAAAAAAATCCCACTCTTACTTGTACTCTTTCCCTATAGTTTTTCTGGCAAAATGTTCAGGAGAATTGTAAAAAAAAATGTTCCTTCTGTTTTTTGAATCACATGCAAAGCATTTGCAATTCAGTAATTACTTTGAAATCATCTCATGGTCGGTGAACTATCATCTCAAACAGACACAGGGACAAACACCCCCAAAGTAGACATAAAACATACCATGGAGTACCCATACACTAGGATGGTCCTCTGACTGCTGCTATGCTGTATTCTGCCGCCGCCTATACATTCACAGTCAAACCCTAGAGCCTCAATCCCCGGCGCAACTCTGTCATAGATATCAGCTGGAGAACGGGACATTACAGTCGTTTTAAACACTGCGGCTTCAGCAGTTGACAAGAAAAATTGCAGCAGTGGTTGGTTTTTGTATCTAGCCTGGTATCCAGCCGTATCATAGCTCCTGAGTCTCTTCTGTCCTCTCCGCAAATATTTGTGGGGAGGACAGAAGAGACTTGGGAGCTATAATACAGCTGGACACCAGGCTATTTTTTTATCGCCCATGGCATAATGCCTGTTACAATATGCTTTGTTTGTTAACCGTTACGTTAAGTGTTTATTTACGGTTCCCTAGGCAGGATACTTACATAAGTATTTATTTTGGGGTTATGAGCTGTTCAGTCTACATAAAATGTTTAACATATAGACATGCAAAATGCTCTTAATAATCTGATACCAAAGAAAAGAAAACAAAGATCAAATAATGCCTTGGAATCCGGGCAAAAATTTACACTCTAGTAGATACATGTATCATCTACAATTGTTTTTCAAGTAGTATATCAAAACCAGCAGTACTGAGCAACCAATGCATGATGACAGTTCAAATGATGCAGTTTTAACATAACTGCATATACCTACCATGGTACTCTGCCCATGCGAACCCCCTGACAATGTCCTTACTGACATCACCGGGACCATGGCAACGGATCAGGATGTACTTGAACTTGCCGTCAGGGTCAATCTCAACATCAGGGATCGCTACAGGGAGTATAGACAAAAGAAACGTTTATGCTATCTATATCATATTACAGAAATATTGGCCGTACCAATGTTGACATGCTGATCATAAAATGGGGCCAGCATATTCAACAAATCAGTTAGTAGCAATGTTATTTGTCTACAACGTTAATTTCCAGTTCCAAGGATGTAATAACAAAACAACAGTGATTGCTGTAAAAAGATCATCACTAATATCTAAAGTATGGTTCACATAGTTCGTCACCACTTCTGCTTGGACTACCATCCTAACATCTGGAAACAAAATATTACTGGAACTTCGTAATATCCAAGCAGATGTTGGGATGGAAGATTTTTCTACCTACCCGGGGTCCTCCCAACATCTGCTTGGAGAATAAGTACCTTAAACTTACATTTATTAGCCTTCTGTTGAATAAAGACTTACGCTGCACTTAACTATACAACAATATCAAATTTAGAGAAAAGCGGTCATTCAAATTTCAGAAGAAAACTTCAACGTTACCAGCCAACTTGGCCTCCGCCCCTCCCCCCTCTGCAGACATGGTAGAACCTTGGCGGGAAAAAGTCGTCCTATTTCCGAGCGAGGGTTGCCTCAACTCGCACAGAAACTGCCGTGCACTGTATACCACAGGTAAAACACACTTTGCTGAGGCGTTTGACAATGCAAACGATCTGACAGCACAAAACATCAGACAGCACACAACCCAACACCGTACCACCATGGATGGCGGGAATGTCGAGAATTCTAGGTCAAAGGGTACAAGAATAGTTCATTTCAAAATAGGTGACAAAATTAAATTTACAAGAAACACTTTTTGAGAATCTACGGTTCAAGAAATCACACATTGTTCCTCAAAACACATATCTATATTAATGTTAAGACTTAAAAAGATGTTTCAAATGTGAGTACCTGTGTAAAATAGATGGATTTAGCCGGAATACCTGACGATGGGACTCCCTATTTGTTAAGTGGATTTTCCCGAAACTCTGCCAAATGAAGACATGCCCAGACGAGACGAGATGGTGTCCTCTGCGCTGAGGAAGGTTTTGTTCTTCTTTCTCGTCTTCTGCGGGGTGACAGTCTCAGCACTGCACAAGGAGTTTTCTGAGACGTTCGTTGAGGAAGGTAGGGTGGCTACAGGTCCTGGGAAACCCGAAATTATTGAGGACTATTGTTAACTGTTCAAAGTTTATTGTTGTGACGTCACACGTGTAAAAGGCAGTTTACAACTTTGGACGCAAAATCAAAGCAATGAAAACGTTTGTTACACTGGCACTGTTTTCGTTTATTTTGCGTCCGAAGTTTTCGTTGGTTTTTCTGTCGACGTTACTTTTAATTCTATATATTGCATGTCATTGTGTGTGACAAAATGTATCAAATCTGCAACTGAAATGTTCATACCTTCGCCAAAAAGTTAATTTTGAGCATTTTTTTTCTTTGTGCATCTATAAATGTACAGCATAACTCGATAACCTTTTGATGGATGCTGATTATATTGGATAGGTGGGTAGGGGTCAAGTTCGATAATGGCCCCCTAGCAGCTTTCTAAGATACTGCAATGAACTTCTGTTTTTGATATCTTGTGTTTTGTACATGCTGTGGCCATGATTTTTGAGTGGTAGACAGCTCTTTGGGCAGAGAGTAATAAGGGTTACATACATCAGGGCTCGAAATACCACATGCATATGCAAGTTTGTGCATGTAAAATTGGTGTGGTGCAAGTAAGTTTGGACCAAACTTGCACCAGTGCAAGTTACTTTTATCCACTAATACCTGACTTTAGAAAAAGCTTACACACACCAAGAATATTGTCTGCCATTGAAAGGTAAAAGAAAACAACACTGAATAAAAAAATAGCCTAAATTTGTTATTTCTAAACTGAGTTAGACATCCAGGTAAACAAAATTTGAAGACAATTCCATCTCTATAATGCTAATAATTCCTATGGTGTTGTCTTACCTTGATTTGCATATGAGTAAATACATTTTGCATACAATTTAGTGACTTTGATATGATCAACTGGATTTTCCAGTTATATGTGTTTGTATTGAGTTGTTCTAGCGATGGTTAAGAATAGTGATGGAAGTCACTCGAAGAGTCCAGAAGAAATCTATTGATCTTATCAAGTTGTAGACATTGAATTGTCTTAAATTAAGCCTAAATTCACATTTGTTGTACAATTTGAAATCCAAAATAAAATACGCTTTGGAAAACAAATATCCAAACATGTGGTCTTTATGTATCCCCATATATTTGCAAATTTTCAGAAGAAGAATAAAGGGTTAACAGTTCACTATTTTGGGTTGTGCAAGTAAGTTTCTTTTGGTGCAAGTTACCTTTGGCTTAACTTGCACTGGTGCAAGTTGACTGAAAAGTGTATTTCGAGCCCTGTACATTAAAGTTTGGGCCCCAAAGTGGCTTTTTTGGAACTACGTACAGGGGCATATTTTGTTTCAGAGTTAAGCGGCAAATAACTCAAGCACTAGTTGACGGATTGTCATTGTTTTGGGTATATAGATAGCCTAAGGTACATAATTATACACAAATCAATAATTAATTTAATTAATTTCTTTTGCATACTAGTAATGTATTTGTTGTGTCCCTTAGATTAATTACCTTGACCTGAAGTAAACCTGCTTTTTCTATTTTCCAGACAGATCAGGTGTCCATGGCCCCCCTGTAGTCAGACCTGCTCCAACTAAGTCCAAATCTGGCCCTCCCCACAGCACTCAACATGTCCAACCTCAACCACAGGACTCTCCCAGTAACCCAACTAGGGCACACACACAGCAAGCTGATAGAAAACTAGAGGTGAAAAGCAAAAAGGATGCAGAGATTTTGGAACACGGTACACAAAATGTCCAGTCTGGAGTACAGAAGCCACCATCTCCACACAAGGCAGCCCAACAGGTGGGAAAAGTGGCTAGTAAAGAAGCAAAAATTGAGCTCAAAGAAGATGAAGAGGTTTTGGACCACTGGCAAGACTTCCCTGAACAGCCCCTACAGCTGGTGATGCCTGACGTCACCCACAAGAAACTGGTACTGGTACAGCAGAATGTCAAGGTAATCAATAGGGAGGGATGTTCACATTCACACTATTTCTAGATTTGCATGATTACTCGTGACAAAGACGCAGACACCGGAAGTCAGAATGACCATGTTAAACTGTTAAATCTCTGTTATGGCTAGCTTTGCAGGCTGAAGACTAACACAGATGAACATTTTTTCTTCAATGTGTTTGCTCAGTGCAAGGCCGTTGGCCACTTTTAGACACTGAACTAGTATACTCACTGTAGCAGCATCTCTTATCCCAAAGTCAGAAACATCGAGCTTTGGCAAGTTTGACCAATTTACTCAATAGGCAAAGCAGGGGTTATTACGAAGGTTGCTCAGAAATGTCCCTACCCCATTTAGCCTTTGTTAAACTTTAGCACTTTGTTGCTCTATTGGCCTAACCTATATTTCCTCCCAGTTGTTGCACAGGATATCAGGAGCGGTGGCCACCATTGCTGTGGTGGGAAAGTTCCACTCAGGGAAGTCCTTCCTCATGAACCAGCTCATGGGCAAGTCCACCGGCTTTGGGGTCGGCCCCTATGTACGGCCACACACCATGGGCATTTGGATGTGGGGAAAGGTAAGGTTTGGGACACACCATGGGCATATGGATGTGGGGGAAGGTAAGGTTTGGGACACACCATGGGCATATGGATGTGGGGAAAGGTAAGGTCACTGTGGAGGGTTTGTGAACAAAAGTTTCAGTTCTGACGGTTTAATTTCTCACACAGTCTTGTGTTGTTTTTTCTTGGAATATGTCTTGCGCAGTCAAAAAGCAACACATTTACTCTCTGTCTCTCTTTACCTCTGGAAATCTTGAGATGGACCTAAAAGAAGACTACATTTTAGCCTGCAAGAACTTATGTCTTTTATAGATACTAATAGTCCTTTTATTTCTCACTATTCCTCTGTAGCCTATGGAGATGACCCTTCCTTCTGGAGACAAACTTTCTGTCATCTTCCTCGACACTGAAGGTCAGTCTGTGGTCCCCTAGTAGTCAGGAAGATTAGAATTACTACAGTATAAACCAGTTAATTGCACGACGGATAATTGCACACTTCTGTTAATTGCTCGAAATCCTCAAACCCAGTTTATTAGCTTCGCTTTGTTGCACCATTCGGATAACTGCATGAAATGCACAAGGAAATGGGGTGCAATTAAGCGGCTTCTACTGTAATATAAAAATCTTGCTTCCTCTCCAGGTTTTGCAGCCAACAACATCTCAGAGAACTACGATGCCAAGATCTTTGCTGTGTCGACCCTCCTCAGCTCCTATCTCATCTACAACTCTGTCAAAATCATCGACCAGGCCGACATAGACTACCTGGAAGTATTGGCCAGGAGAACTCAGGTGGGACTATACAACCTCGTTGGTTTGATTCAATAATTGTATATATCAGACTTTCTGTTCTCCTCTTTACAGTAAACTGTTGTGCTTTGCGCTTATCCACATGAGTTTTATCCATCAGACATCAGGCAATATTTGAATATTAAAGTTTTTATGCTCAACATAGAACTATCCTTTGATTTTAGAAATACATTGTACGGTAGTGATTGAAAGAGCAGGGTTTGTGTCACCACTCTCTGACAGCGGTCCTGGAATAATCCCTGGACCATCCTGCTTGTCTGGCACTAATTAAGCTAGGAGTGACTGGTTAGATTCCATGTGTGGTCACTGTTCAAATCAGAACATAAAAGAAATACATTTTTTTAACTAACTGCTAAATGTCTTCCCCTTCAGCTGTTTGCCTTGCGGTCCCAGATGTCCAGGTCTAAGTGGGCGGATGACTTCAACCATGACCTGCTCAGCTTCCCTCCTCTTCTGTGGGTGAGTCTAATTTCATATAAACAGTTAAAGAGGGACTCAACTCCAGAGGAAAGTGTTCTGGTACTTCCCAGCAGATGAATTACAGTCAAGTGTAACAGATTATGATGTTTTAGCTCACAATCAAATTGGATTAACTTTAACTGTTGCGATGTAAGAAAGTCATACTTATTACTCACCTTATAATTATGTAGCCTTAACAAATTTTCATTTTTCTCTTACTAAAGGTAACAAGTTTAGTGTGTTTTTCTCCAGGTTGTTCAGGATTTTGCCCAGCTGCTGGGAGATAACGATTCCCCCCAGGAGTGGCTGAGGAAACTGATGGACACGTCAGCATGGGACAACGAAGACTATGAGATCAGCCTGCTGGGTCTATACAACACTATTTTGATCTCACTGTTTGTTTGTTTATTTGTTTGCTTTTTTTATGTCTATGAGAAGCTCAAATTGGCTTGCAAGCATGCATCTTTTCATTGAGGTCATGAGGGAGGAGGTAATGGGAACAAACTTTAAGATGCAAATTACAGTAACTGTTGTATTGATCAAAGTCCTCAGTGTCACTGACGAAAGACATTGTACGGTGTGTGAAACATCTGACCATTTCCAAAATCATATCCAGTTGCCACAGTCTTTTGGCAAAGTCCTCATATATCTATAAAAATGAAACTGTTTTGAAGAAGCCCCCCAACAAAGTTTTGTAAAATGACTAAAAAAGTCATGTCAAGCCATTGATGAGTTTAAGTATAATGCAGTATGTGTAGAACTCTAAGTTGTTTTGTTATGTTAAGAAATATTCTATCACAAATTCTTTATTTTGACCTTTTACTCATTCCATTTTTCCCCAGGTGTCTTCAAGTCCGTGGACTGCCACACCCTGTTCCTCCCTGCAACCAGGAGGGAGCTGCTACAGGACCTGTCTCAGGTACGGAACAAGGGCTTGCAGTACCGGGCTTCAGTGTTAGAGGGACAGTTCCTACCATACATCAATGTTATATGGCAAGGATATCCATTGTGTACTGTATTGTTTTACCAGCAATTGTTCCTGATTTGGTAACAGTATATCTAAAGCAAAAGAAAACTTATAATTTGATAATGTAGTGAGTGTGGAGGTTTCTACAACATTGTGTCTTTGGGGAAAGGTACCTTAAATGACTTTCCTCAATATACAGGTCTGCAGATATAAAACCGGGAACATGACTTTGGTTGGGGAGGTGAAATGTGCTTGAAGGAACTTCAAGGTTGTTTCTTCCAATACTGCCCCCTACAGCCCTAGGCACAGTGGATTACTAGGTATCAATCCCTCAAAACGACTATGGGTCCTTTTTCTTTTGTAGGCACGAGAAGAAGATCTAACAGAAGAGTACAGGGAGGAGAGAGACAGTCTGATCAGCAAGCTCAGGAAAGGACTGGTCCCCAAGGAGAAAAACGGTAAAGCGGGGTTCCTATATTTCAGTCGAATAGTTAATCAGATTTGTGAATGACTGTGGCAAAGCTTTAAATTTGGGACCATATTGCTACATTGTAAATGTATACCTGCAGTGCAACATGAACCAGTCATAGTTGCCCTGAAGAAGGTGACAGACGATTAGTGAAACACTCAGACAGTAGTGGCTCTTGTAAAGTATGTGGTTGTGAATATTAAAGAAAAAAGATATTTTATTTGCAACAAGTCTGACAACCCCAGCCTGTGTCTTTGATATTACTTACATGTTAAGTATTTTGTCTTTAGATCAACCCATCACTGGTGCAGAGCTGGCTTCTCTCTTAGACATTCTGGTCAATGCTGCCAACGAAG
>NC_049986.1:20289133-20337179 GCF_000003815.2 Branchiostoma floridae | reverse complement strand
AGACTTATAAGACTCATAAGGACTCTAAACGATGTAACTGTATTTCTGTTATATACTTTGTGTGACCCTTGCCTCTTCCCCCATGACCTCAATGAAAAGCGGCCTGCAGGCCGATTTGAGCTTTCATGAATAAATAAAGTTTATCTTCCATGAGCTTTACATTGTGTTTTAGCATCATACGTTATAACAGAATTATCTGTTTTCCTGGGCAACAAATAAATTTATGATAGCCCATGCTAACTCCTTCTTCAGGTGTGAATGACCAGTTGTGTTGATCACGTGACTTAATGGACAACAATTGGTTCAAATGTACTGGGACGTCTACACCCGCGGCCGTCCATGCATATTTTAACATGATGACAGTTTTTTGGATTCTCCTGTCGATTCGACAGATGAGTAGGCATACAGGCATTTATGTTTGCCTGACCTGCACATGGCTTTTATTTTATGGTGAAAGAGGGTTGTGCAATTCCTTCTCCACCCATCATGATGAAAGTAGATATCAAACAAGAACCTTCTTTTCTGCAGGTCCATGCCCTGCCCGAGGGAAAGGGTGGCTGTGACGGCACGTGCGCATGTCCCGCCCAGCCGGTCACGTGTGTGCCAGGCGTGCGCCTATTGGAGGACAGGTGCGGGTGCCGGTGTAAGGTGTGCGCGAGCCTGCTGGGGGAGGAGTGTTCGGAGATGGCGCCGTGTGACGACACCGTCGGGCTGTATTGCGACTACAGTGCGGACAAACCCACTGGCATCTGCAAAGGTGAAGACATTTATTTGAATCAAGAAAAAAACAGTAAAAGACATCTTGACGCCAGGAAATTATATCCAGAAAACATAAAATGAAAATGTCAGCAGTGAGGCTTTTTGTACGATTTATATAACCAAGGAGGTTTCAACCTTCTTGATATAACTTTATCTAACGGGGTTGCATTGAAAACATATTGAATCGTAACTACTTCTACCTACAGGAATATACTGTCTTTTAGAAAAAAAACATAAGTTTATTCATGCCCACCCCAATGGTTCAATTGCATCACTAGTTTTAGTGCACATTTTCCAATGACATGCAATTTGCTGTAGGCAGACCATGTGATCAGCCCCGCGTCATCCGTTCTTGTGCCCTCATCCAAATGACGCACGTTTCTATTGTAGTGACGTTCCAGAACGCTGTGCACTTTTTTGAATGACGCACAGTTTTCTGTTAGCATCTTGTGCTTAGGACTACAGCAGCAGCATCAGCTTGTGTCTGTATACAAATGGCATATGTTTCCGTTTTAGCTACGTTCCAGACGCCGTGCGTGTTCCAGGGGAAGGTGTACCAGAGCGGCGAGTCGTTCGAGCTGAGCTGCCGGGAGACGTGCGTCTGTCAGAACGGCGCTGTGGGCTGCATGCCGCTCTGTCCGCAGGTCAGGACACAGAACAAAAGTTTGATAACATTGAGTAAACTATTCTGCTTTCCTCTGGCTGTAGACAACAATTAAAACTACGACTACAAACCATCACTGACGCCAGACATACTTTTCAAAGTCAAAGTCGACGATGGAAATATTCGATAAAAATGTAGACCTTGCGCAAACAAAGAACCTGCGACTTACAGATATTTAGGGAACATCTACTTTCAACCATTCATGCATTGAAGGCATTGTCAAAATTTCTGTCAATCAGTTTCGTCATTTTTGATCAAACGTCAACACGCTGATCATAAATTGACTCATGTTACCACTAAACCGCAGTTAATGTAAAATGCTCCTATTTTTTCATTAGATTAGCCTTTATAAAGACATGTAACGGAACGACGATTCACTGAAAGATCTATTCTCGGCCTCCAGGAGGTGAGGATGCCGTCCGACGACTGTCCGTTCCCCCGGCTGGAGAAGGTACCAGGGAAGTGCTGTAAGCAGTGGATGTGTGACTCCAAACCAAAGGAGCTCAGCGCCAAGGGACCCATGCCTATGATCGCTGGGAAGCTGGAGAGGAAGCCAGAAAGTAAGTTGAAAATGGCAGCCTTTCTTTCGTTTCATCAATGATTGTGACTGTCATTCCTTTTTCTCACCAAAGAAAAACTGAATTGAGGCCAGATTCTGCTAAATTGCAGCCATATGACTAATGTTAAACAACTTCATTTACAGAGATGCACAGCTTTATTGGCTGTCCTACATCAATCAACTGTTGTAGAATTTGTCAGCTTTGTGCTACTTTTACGGAAAAGGTAAAAATCGACGGGTCTGTTGACGAGTGCATTGCACTCTTGAACACTTATACTACAGCCATTTTACTTGTGCAGAAGATTATAAAACAACAAACCTAACAATAGCACCCACTATGATGTTTCAGGAGAACAGGACACGAAACAGGAGAAGAGCCCGTACTACCAGATGGACAGCTACCTGGGCCTCATCCCCAGCCATGGAGGTGAGAGGTCATCACTATAGTAACAGACAGAACAGGACGGGTTGTTGGTTGTACTTTTCGAAAAGATACAGTTGTATTTATTTCCATAATTGAAAATACGAGCTAGATCGTAATTCTAAAATTCATCAAAGTTTATAAACAAGCATTTGGGTGACAATATCTACTGCTGAAACTTTAAAAGGAAATGTTTGATATTTTATTCCCAATCAAAATGTATTTTTCGTGTTGATTGTTAGAACAGGTTCTCTACAACCAGTCTTGGTCTGTATTATACACCTTGTCTCTACATCAGCTGGATTGTATCTCCTATCAGATTCGACCTTACACTATAAACTTACAGCATACTGTCTACGTGCCAAAACCCCGCTGTTTTATATGTTACCAAACTTGGCGAGCGCCGCGGCCGACCTGTACTTTCCCTGTATTTTTCTCGCACCTGTCTGTTGCGGGGGACACATATTATCATTGACCCGCTTAGTGTGACATTTTCTTTCTAATTTGAAACATGCGCGAGATTCACTTGTGTAAGTGCACGAGATCCACTTAAAACTAATCACCAGGCAGATTTACTAGTGGCATAAGAAAGTTTCAAATCTTGCCAAGGAACATAACCGGCCAAAAAAGAGTCATCATCCACTGGAAGCCAAACACAGTCCTAGACCGGCTTCACTCCTCTGGCAGCATTTGATACTCTCTTAAATGCTACCGTAGGATCTGCTTGGAGATTACTTAAAACATGTGTCCTTGCGTCGCGTGCGCAGTTAGGATCAGCACGGTTCAAGTTCCCACCCCTTTACTCCAGTATGCGTTACATCAGAGCCTGCCACACACAGCTCTCACGTACACACCCTCCTGGAGTGGTCTTCAAAGACTAGGAAATTGCCTATTGAGGAAGAATCCGTCTTCTTCAGTTCCTTCTGGCGTAAGAGCGGAGGAGGTCTCGTTAAGGGCCTCACGCAAACCGATCCTTCTTGCTTACTGCCCTCTTAACACGCTGACCCCCTGCCCGAGCCGGGTTCCATTCCTGTCCCGGTGATATATACATGCTTTGGTCGGGGGTTAAGCGGGTAATGTCGGCATTTGGTCGCAGCTGGAACTCTGGAATGTGGAAGATAGTCTGGTTGTCGTCTTACCGACGTCTTTGCATTTTCATTGACCAAAGAAATCAGAAAAGGCGAGAAAGCATTACGTATTTCTTGTAGCAGTACGTTTTGCAGGGCTGTGTCGCTTCACAATCTAAAACATGGCCTTAAACTGGGATGAAGTAGTGGTATAGGAGAAGATAGTTTCCCATTCCCGTCCAGCCAGTGTAACAGACAGCCTTAAGTGGATCTTAAACAGCTGAATGTCTTCGATGTCACGTCGTTTCCTGTAACACATACTTAGAATCGCTCTCACAAATCGTTATCGACTTCGTTGACAGCTTTCTTACAATTTTTTACGACCAGATGTTGGTGGACCTTCTTTCATTTACTGACTACTGAAAAGAAACATATCTTTTACGAACAGTCAGTGCTGAAATCCTCTGCATTACAAATCTTTGATTTTCATCAATAAAATTTACAATGCTTGGTAAATTTGTGTACAGAATTAAGTAAACGATTAATTAGTGAGAAACAGCATTAGCGACGACATATGATGCAATTATTCTTGTCTGTAAAGAAGTATTAGTCAAAAGAGTATACTAATTTTGGCCCGTAACAGGACAAAATGTATTGTTAGGACTGTAGGCGGTACAGATTGAACAGGACAGAGAAGATTAGAAAAATGAGGTAGCGTGCCAGACGACGACCTTCCGTAGTGGGAGTCAATATTTGGCGTCTTCTTGTAGGTGAAGAGTTGTGTCTGCCGGCCAGATAGTCGCCTGGTTTCGGCACGCTCAGCAAATGTAGTACTGACAGGTCTCGTGCGAACAATATGTCATGTTACATAACTTCAATAATGGCTACATCTTGGGTTCATCTGGAGCCTTGAGGATCAATATTGAGTTGTTCTGTGGGTCAGGTACACATCGGTGTCATTTTGTTAGACAGTCGCGTTCAGACTGTCTACATCGGTCTACATCGAACTGATGGGCCTAGTTCATATTGCAGGTCTGGCACTTTCATGTTTTGCAGAAGGTATTGAGCTAGTCTATCTTCTTGCATAGTGTCACGACTCACTTGGAAAGATGTTGAGAATTCGCAGATGCTGAAGCATTCGTTCAGCGGAACTTCGTCACCTGTTGCCATTGAATCAATACTAGGTGCATGTGTAGGCCAGTTAACAGAACAGCCCTGCCTCCGAAACTATTAGCCGGTTGTGTTACTCAACCGATAAGGGTTGCAGTCTTTAGATCGGGACGTTAAGCCGTTGTTCATTGTGCTTGTCGTAAGGAGCTAGGAGAATCTCCCCTTACAGTGAACCTGTAGATACTGTACATAGCGTGTTTCTTCTCTGACACGACCAGTGGAAGACTAGCTCTTCAGTGTGCTAAAACTGGATAAGGATTCCTTTTTACTGACAGTTCCCAGGTCTGAGGCCACGCGTGCCGACCATCACTCAGCTGTGCGTTTAACGGCCAGAGTGGTTAAAGCTCTCAGGGCCATTACCACACCGCTGTGAGAACGCGGAGACACATCTGTTACTGCAGGTGTGGACCAGCCTTGTTCTTCCGTAACTTAGAAACGTGGAAAAATACTGCAGCCTGGCCCACTGACCGACCACATGCACGTTCCTAAACCCTGGATAAAGTTGTTATCGTCTTACGTGACAAATTGTAGGGGATCAGAATTACTTTTGTTTAGATTAACCAGAAAAATAGCACACTTTAGAAATGTGTCAATAAACAATGTCAGCTAGAGATATGAAGACAAATATGAAAATGTCAGACCTCGGTCTATAGCTGCTGTAATATTGAAATAACTAGTGTATGTCACAATAAGCCAACAGCCCATTTTCTTCTCATGAAAGAAGGCGCTTAGGAAGTTGGCAATGTTCTTGCTATGTTTTAAGTCAGGAAGGCCTTGACATTGTAGAAAGTTATATGATACGACATTGAGGCGGATTTTGTTTTCATATTACTGTAGGCATCAGCATATCTTAGGGACAGGCTAATTGTATCTTTGTCGTTTGAAAAGTGTATCTAGGTTCTTATTATAGCAAGTTTTAGTTGTCTAGTAAAACGCTTAATAGATCAAGTTGATGTGTTTTATTAGACACGGAAAAAACGGAATAGAGGTACGGACGGATGTGATGATTTTATCACCTGACACCCGCTAGAGGATCAGCCTCCATGACGTACGTGGATTTACCAGATCGTATTTAATTGGATGGGGATTTTCTACTTCAAACAGGCGCGAGTTTAACGGTCTGGATCAGTACGGCACGAAACGTGAAGTTTACAAGAAGATTTCCCTGCCTTGAAGATGGATTAGAAGGTGACGATCCTGACATACCTCGGGACATAGTAACACATTCCTGCCGCTGTCCCGGGAACACGCTTGGTTTGAACGTCTCGTGCCAAGCTTGAGCAGCATGTAAAGATTTCTGCGAAATACAACTGTAGCTTTATTCCTACGATGCCGATGTCAATGCTTTTATTTTTATTAGCTAAATGAAAGGGTATGTCATGCCGTAAGGGCCGTAATAGCACGGTCGGTGCTGTGTAACACCGTATGTCTTTGCTACGTCTCTACCACGCTATGGTTTCGGGATTCCTCTAGCAGTCTTCTACGGAACTGCAGCTTTGAGTCAGTTACTAAAACTTAAATGTAGGATAACTTAAAGACTTCGACAGTTGATCGGATTTCTTTCTGTGCATATATGTATGAGAAGATATATCTTTACACACCACAAGCAGTATTACGTCCAATGTAGATATCTCGTGCCAGGTTCATGTTTCTGCTTGTATATATTGCAGCCTAGCGGACGTAGACGGTCACAGTGGCGCCAGAGATCCAGCCCCCAGATCAGGCTCCGCCGTGTGTTTTATCGTAACTAATTTGTTCTGATTTTCTTTGTCGTTTGCTACCGTGCTCTGATCACTCCTATTTACCAAAAGCGGCAGCAACCAGAAGGCAATGCCGCGAAGTAAACAATTATATGAAGAAAAATCAAGTCGTCTGTCACAAGGCATATCCTGCACTAGGCTCTCCCGTCTTCGCGTGGGGACCGGGCATTCCTGGGATGATCGGGGTGACTCGGATTAAACTGGAGCTGATCCGCGAGTTTGTCATACCGGCGGTGCTCGAGTGTGGAAATAAAGGCGTCCTGTGGCATGTGAACTCATATAAGCTACACGAGTGGAGAGCAGCGATTTAAGGATAGAAGGCTCTCGATTTTATTAGAGGCAGATCTTGTATATATATCAAGAGAAGGCTTATATGATATCAGATCGAAAGGATAACGGCTTTGATTTGGATATGGAGAAAATACACCAGCCTCTGCTTTAAGGGCAAAGGGACCACTGCTCTTGAACCTCCGATTCTCCCCCCCCCCTTCCCCTCCTCCGCCAGTCGCGTCAGCAGCCTAAAAAAACAGGTTAAGATGGGGCCACTACATTGTGATATAGAAATGCTATTGCTAACCACTGCACCACAGTGGGCTATTTGTCTTGACGTTTCAATTAACTCATAATCTCCTTTCGCTTCTCCAGCGGAGTACCCTGAGCCCGTCGCCTGCCTGCTCCAGGCCACGTCATGGAGCCAGTGCTCAGTCACGTGCGGGATGGGCGTGTCCACGCGAGTGTCCAATCACAACCCGGAGTGCAGGATGCAGGTGGAGAAGCGCATCTGTCAGATGAGACCCTGCGATCTGGAGTACCTCAACCACATCAAGGTAAGGAAAAGGCTTATCAAAAAAAGGCAAGGGGCGGTGGGTGCAAGAAATCGTAACAGTCATTGACGACCATTGACATAGTGCTGATCGGCTGACTAATGAAGTATTAGACCCGTAGAAATGCATGTGTAAAATATAAAGGTAACGGTAGTCTATAGCCTTTTGAGGCCGTAGGGATAGTGAATTGTTATCCATTGTGTCTAGGGAGGAAGGCCAGGCCCTTCCCTCTCCTTCTACCACCTTTTAGTTTTATATCTTAACCCAATTCAGGATCCAACTTTTTAACCTCGGTGTTGTAAATCGTTGAACATCGTTCAACGTATGGTTTAGAATATTACCTAATGATAACTTCTACGTCTAACCATCTAAATACTTCGACATGCCATTGCTGCGTAGTGCAAATTCAGTGTTGCGCATTCGCCCTCTTCCTCTGATACCTTCATTCAATTTGTAATACCTAAATGTGCATTTGAGAATCTTGCATATGAGATTTTATTAACGATGTTAACAACTGTTTGGTTTGCCTCAGGACGGAAAGAAGTGCCGCAGCACCATCCGGTCCATGGAGCCGAGTAAGATCACCTTCAGCTGGTACAACACGAGATGCACCACAGTCAAGGCGTACAAGTAAGTACTCTTCATGTCTTTTACTTTATATAGCCGACTTACTGTATTGTCTTTTAACAAAGAACTTTGATCCTGGAGAAAGCGACAATGGTCGTTAAAATTCCGTACGTTTGTGTTGAAAGAAAGCTTAGCACAGACACAGTGCTATGATTACTACAAACACAGATGGGCTTCCATGATAAAGGATGTCTATATTGTTCATACACCTTCATGATCATATTCGTCGTAACTCTGCATAATTCTTTCTTTCATCACAAAGGCGTCAATGGTGATTGGAATTTGGTTTATTTCTGACTAAAATCGCGCACCTAGCGGTTGGCCTTAGAGTTGGTCATTAACCCCAGCCAGCGAGAGATTGTATAAACACGGGCTTGCAATGCCCCTGTTCAGCTTCTAACCTTTGCCCTCTGCCCTTTGCCCCCAGGTGGAGGTGGTGCGGTGGCTGCACCATCAGCGGACGTTGCTGCACGCCCTACAAGGTCAAAACCACCACCATGGACTTCATCTGCGAGGACAGAACCCCGATCAAGCAGGACGTCGCCTGGATCCACTCCTGCACCTGCCACAGGAACTGTCCACTAGCGTAATGCGCATGTCTGTACGCGACGTCAGAACTGTAAATTTGAATCGCCATTTTGGTTGGGTGGGATAGAGACTGGACATTGTAAAGCATAGTCAGGTGCTATGCGAAGCAAAATGCAGGCATGCTTAGTCGGAGGGGAGTCGAATGGTTAAAGAATTGTCTCAAATGTAAATGTGAATCACCACCATCTTGGTTGGGTGTAGTAGTGGCTTGCCATTGTAAACGCGCGGGCGATGGTCTTAAGATAAAGGATAGTCAGGTGCTGTTGGAGTATATGAAGGTAGAAATCAGACATGCAAGGCGAAAGAGTTCGGTTGGTTGAAAAATGTCTCTCATGGTGACTTTAGACCAATATGGCGGGCGATAAAGTACGACAGAGTCACGTGACTGTAAGCCCGTCTGGTCAGCACAGATCTGTCACCGCCACCAAACAGCGACATCTATCGGTGGTAGGATGTTCTGCAAAATTGATTGGCGAGCATTGAGAATAAGATTGGAAATCCGTCCAAATGTTGTCATCGAAAGTATCATGTTCGTTCATTAGCTAGTAATTAGAATGAAGATACCGTATTGAAAAGAAAACAACGACAAGAAAACTTCGCCAGTTGATGCTTTAATTTGTAGAAGGTAACTCTAGCAACGTTGAGAGTAAATAATTCGATGTACAGCGTTGGATTAGAAGTTTGTAGGCAATTGTTGAATTATAACGTATTGTAGAATTGTTCCTGTACTGTATATATTGGACGAAAACCAGCTATTTTTGTAAGTGATATCTCTGTAATTTCTAGACGTTAAGCTTGAAACAGCGTAAATTAAAGAGTATGATAATATCTTACAAGTCTATACGTGTACAAGTCTATAAGATTAATATATGACTTAAATACTTTTATAATCAAAAGGGCAACTGTTTAAGTTTTGAGATTTGTACGTAGCGTTTAATTTGTAAAAGTCATGTGAGTTGGATAACAGTTAACAGTTACTATTCAATAGAATATAACTGCAGAGCACAACATATCTATAGGAAAGTTGTTTTGGTCGCTTGCAGCAAAAACATACTGTTCCAAATTGGCGCTAGAAGTGTTGAACTTGACATATTTCCCAGGAATGTGTGGAACAAACAGCTTGTTGGCGGCGACTTCAAGAAAATTCCAGGACTACATTTGTATATTGAACTTGTATATTGAAGTTGGACATGTAATCTGCTGACGAAAACATGCCCATATCATACGGCACGCAGACCGACTACAGTAATGACAGAAGGGCTAACTTTGGCCCCACGTTCTCACAAAGTCAAGGACGTTTGTGCTCATGTTGACATATGTGATACTTGAGATGATAGTTCCCACATGCACACGTAACCTACCGTGGCCTTATGAGATGTACATGTTAGGGCTGTGTCGATGTCTGTTAATAAAGTATGGAACTGTTTCTGTTTGAAAACTTTTTTGAAGATTATTTCTTTGTTGTATCATAGACTTGTGTTTCGTTATCAGAATTCGAAGGATGCATCCGAGATCGAATAATTGCTCTATTGCTAAATGGTTGGCTGTATGAATTGATGAATAGGTGGATGGATGGATGGATGGATGGATGGATGGACGGACGGACGGACGGACGGACGGACGGATGGATGGATGGATGGATGGATGGATGGATGGATGGATGGATGGATGGATGGATGGATGGATGGATGGATGGATGGATGGATGGATGGATGGATGGATGGATGGATGGATGGATGGATGGATGGATGGATGGATGGATGGATGGATGGATGGATGGATGGATGGATGGATGGATGGATAGATGGAGATAAAGTAAGTCAAAATATCATCTCTCCGTTTTGAGTAACTGCCCACTGGCCAAACTGAACAAAAAGCCCCCAGAGAAATATTCTATGGTTGGGCTTGTTTCCTGACATGCCCTCCATGCGAACTCTCGACGTTCATGACTTAGACTTTGGAGGAGTTTTTTGGATCAATAGCAAAGGCGGCAGAGGTGTATCAAGTCTTAAGCTCAGATGAGGACAGGATTAGCCTTCGGAAGGAATGTTCGTTTGGAAGTTGCACGTAAGACATTTTTAGCCCCTTTGAAGACCGTGAAACTTGGCATTTTCAACCGGTAAAGGAACCGCTTTCTCAAAGTCAAATCTTACATGGATGCCTACAAGTCGCCAATTGAAACCATTTAAAAAGGACGACTTCATTCTTGATTGGCTCCAAGCTCACGTTTAGCTAAGTAGAAAAGGGCGCCTTTGAAAATGGAACTAATTGCGTCGTCTGGTCTTTGAAGGGAATGACGGTACTTCCAACATGCTGAACATGGTCTAAAGTGCGAGTTACAAGAGGTAAATAACGTCTATATTCTTTTAAATACACGCCTATTAAAGAAAGAACATGTCTTTGAAATGGAGATTATCCTATTTGAGCATCTTAGATGTAGACCCTATAGGCCACATCTCCCCTGCTTGTAAACGAGCTGCTGTCTTCAGTTTATTTGAAAAAGGAGTCGAACCCAATACCCATGATCTAGAGTTAGCTTTTACTAGTTTTAGACTAGAGTAGACACCTTTGATATTGTTTTTTTTATTTTTGCTGAATCTCTCATGTTACCTGCAATTCGCCCACGGGAAAGAATTTGCAATAAACTTTACAATTAGTTAACCAACTACTCAATGCAGATTCCACCTTGCCCTTTGTCTTAATGTATCAAAAGCTTTCCTTAAAGACACGTCAGCCCCCTTGAACGCAGATGAAGCAGGTTCGTTATCAGCTAGACAATCACATCATCGGAAGACAGGTTCGGCCTTGACCGTAGGCGTGGTTAGTTCAAAACACACCTCTCACTGATGATGGAGAAGTGGATACCTTAATGCTAGCACGGCCGGGTCATCGGAGGGGATTATGGCAGACGAAGCGACAGTAAAGATAATGAAGGAAAATTGCACAGTAGGCAAGAAATACAATTGACCGGGATGAAAGTAGTAAAAGTGGGTACTAGAATGACCCACGGTAGACTATAAAATCCTGGAAATTTCAACCTTGAATTTATGAAATGCAGTACCTGGCAACCCATTCGTTGTTTATTTAGAATCTTGCCATGTAGAATCAGGTCTCCTATTTCCAATGCAGTTTCAAGCAATATCAACAGGTGGCGTTAAATCCTGAACAAACTTTGTCCTCTAGTTTTAATGTCCAAAGTCAACTGCAGTATATCATCAGGGGGACTTGCAGAGCCCCGGTGGTCGCATGACTATTCATCGAAACAATCATAGATATCGATGGGGCATGGGCAGAAGAAAATGGAATTTACATTGCGTAATATTTTTCCTCCAATACTAATACTGTAGCAATTACCAAAGGCAAGGCTTTGACACAACGGAGCCGCAACAGTCTGCTGGGTTCTGTCACGAAACATATATCACCGGGGGTCCTTCCGTGGTGCTTGTGAGGATGATCTATGTGCCCTTTTGCGCATGTCGCAGATGTTGGACAATACCATTGTTAACGTTCGCCTCAAGGAATGACGGATTACAAGAGTGTTTCTTGACTGCCAAGGACATGTTCAAACTGTTTCATTCCTTTATTTGTGTCAATCAGTTGTTTATTACGCTGTTAAGGTGTAAGTAATATTGCTACTCAACGGCATATGCCAACTCGTCTATCCAAATTTTGGGACCATTAACAGAAATCTTAAGAAACGCTGAGGTTATAGCATTAATCAGGCCCAACTCTTCATCAATCAATCGATCATGATTTATCTAGCTTGGTTTACCTCGCAGCACTAGGCTGAATTGTGCCCGTCATTACTTATTGTAAAAATATTGCACTATAATTTCACTGGTTTTTGCATTTACCCCACAGTGCCGCCCCGATGTCCCAAGTACAGTGAGATACCACCTTTTGGGATAAAATTGGATCTGTATGTCTGGGTCCTATAGCGAGGTATATGAAGGTGCGTGGAGCTGCAGAACTGTACATGTTTGACTATTTGCGCTCCTCGTGTGATGAGCAAGAAGTTCTAAGCTTCATGGGGCCAACGAGTCACACGAAACGAGGCCAACTACAATTAGATGACGAGCATGTTTCTTAATTACATTTTCAAATAAACAACGTTATAAGTCATACCCCTATTACTAACTTTGCACCGAGTATGCAATCTGACATTCCTCGTGTGTGCATCCCACGTCTCGTGTTGTGGCATGATTGATGTTTTGATTATAAAGCCGTTAATTTGTTCGTTGTCGTGTTAAATGGTAAGTGCCTATTGGGAGTCACGGTTGAACAAATACGCCTTTGATACATCAAACTGAAATCTTTATCAGCAAAACACAGCAAACGTTCCGCAGAAAACAGGACATCTGGTGCAAAGGGTTATTTAACTTCTTTCCTTTTCTTAACTTAACTTAAATAGATATTTTGGAGATCAGAAGACTGGTCGCAAATCCAGTGCGCCAGTATAGCAGAAAAGTATATAAAAACTGTTTACGACCAATATTGTCACAAAGGCACATCTCGTGCCTAACCTAACTACAATTTAGAATGACACCCACTGGCTATGCATAAAGTATCGCCTATCCAAATCCCTTTACCACAACACAATTACACAACATATGATACAGACCGATATGTTAGCCTCAACGAAGTTAAGATTTATATCTTCCTCACCGCTGCCAAAGCCTTGGGGCATCCCATTTGAACACCTTCCTGACACATCCTCATCTATCCAGCCAACTAAGATATCATCCAAGACCGCCCTTGGCCATGGAAGTTCCTGCATTTTTCAATGTTAAACATTAACATTACAAATCATCTTCTACAAGCTCTGAGGCAGACCCAGACCGTAAATATTAATGTATCGCCGCGGAGCTGGCTCTAAATTACCTACTTAATCTTTGAGAAAACGGCTATACATGTATATAACTTCTTAATGACTTCGGTGCCGAAGTAATCACAACAATGCATCTTGTTCTACATAATAGCATTCAATCTATCATTTCTTAATTACAATTTGACACATTGTCTGCTTTTTGGAAAGAGCAACGGCAAATTTTTGGCCCGTGTTGCATTATTGGTACCGTATGATTGTGATTATAAATGTTATACTTAGAAACGATACATCAACCTAAAATTGAGAACAGAAACTTCAACAAGAAACAGAAAACTTCTAAAACAACTCCTCAACTATTTAGGATCCATAAGTTTGTATCCACTACGACAATTTAAGATAGACAATATCATCTTACTCTCTTGCAGACGTATCTAGAAAAAAATTGAACAACTGAACGCTGAATCAAAAGCTAGACTAAGTGCGTTTTCAAACAGGTTATATATATATATATATATATATATATATATATATATATATATATATATATATATATATATATATATATATATATATATATATATATATTAACAACTCTTAAACTATTTTGAGGCTCACGACACCGGATTCCTAACCGCTATTCTTCAACATTTTGAATGAACCCAGCAGTGCAACATCACTGTTATCTTTGGGAAACGTATCTTCACATAAATTGTAAATGATTCCACGATTTATCTCCATTGTGTAAATGACTTGTGACCTTTTCGTTTGAAAAAATCTAACACCTGCAGAGAGAGAGATACACATCGGCGTAAGACCAGGTCAGGGACACAACCGGTATATCTAACCAGCGTTACCACCAACCCAGGACTTTAGACATCAACTATTTGAATTTCTAAATAATCTTTTATATATGAATTGGACATGATTCCGAGATTTATATCAAAACTTGAAATCCCGTGTCACATTTATTCTTGATATGCCTTGACAGAGAGACTCACCGGTACTATTAGATTGAGAGGTGTGCCAGTTACCTCTTGCCATAAAATCTGCATCATATTTACTAATTCAGAGTGGACAACAACATGTTGTATATTTGGAACGAGTTATCACTACTTTAATGGTTAATGACATCGAGATTTATTTCAATACTGGCTAATTACGTGTGACCTTCTGTTTTGACGTGAAAAGACACATCGGTACGAGACCAGGTCAGGGACACCGCCATTTTTCTTCTAAAAGTGACGTCACAGACCCGCTGACCCCAGCACGTCTTTGCAGTGACCTTCACATTTAGGTAATCAAGAATTATGGATAACGGTTTACGAATTTCTTCTTACATTTGATTGATCGTGGTAACAAAGCTGCATTACAGTGGTCGTATAAAGAATGAGTCATTATTAATTATCATGAGCATTTTCATCAAGTACTATAATGTCATGATTTACTGCATTGCAGTCGATACTCAACAAACGGTCTCAGAGTCACAGATGTTATTTGTCATGGAAAGTAGTGGTGTATCTTGGAGAATCCGTCTCTGTTAGCGCGGAGCTAACAAGCCGATCTGCTGAAGTAAATGTGACACTAACAACATTTCTCTCTCCTAATCGATGGAGTGTTATCCATGGCAGCACCACCCGTGTCCTTACAGGACCTTACAGATGACGGTAAGGAATGGGGAGGGGGTAAGTAATAACAGGGTTAGGGGCGTGAGGAATGATGGCAGGTAGTATGACTGGTGTCTCCAGGGCAGGTGTGTCAGGGGGAGGCAGTTGTTTATGTTCAGCCGCCAGCCGCAGTACTGATTAAAAGGGAAGATAAAGATTCGTCCTTTTACTCCACTAACCACTGTTACCTACCGCTGGACAGATGAATAGGTATGGCTGTATTTATATATATTGCCTGGAAGAGTTTCGTGGTTTCGTATCTTTGTAAATGCTATCTATTCATCTCTCTGTCTACCTCTTTACACACACGCATGTAACATAAAAGCAGGCATCCCTCAGCAGAAGTTTTGAGTCCTAATTCCTGATTTGCGGTCTCTCTCTCTCTCTCACGCCGCTAGATGCTGCAGTCAAAGTTAGGAAACATGATTAGGCTAACGTCACATTTCCACAAAGGGGCCAGGTCGGGCAGTTTTGCGGAACGAAAATTATTATAAATACAACAAAAACACAAAATGTTTCTAACTGATTCAACAGCATGCATTGTGCATATTTATTGGCATAATCCCTTTTTTTCATTTCCGCAAACAGCCCGGCCGGGTCCCGGGTAGAAAATGTGACGTAGTCCTAAGGCCTACGTCACATTTCCTCAACGGGGCCCGGCCGGGCTGTTTGAGGAAACGAAAAATTTACGTTTATGCCAATAAATATGCACAATGCATGCTGTTAAATTATTTTCGGTCCGTTTTGTGTTTTTGTTTTATTTCATACCATTAATCGTTCCCGAAAGCTGCCCGGCCGGGCCCCTTTGTGGAAATGTGACCTTAGCGTAACGGGGACCCCAGACGGGATCGATATAGCACAATCAGCCTGATGGAACCGTGAATCTGCCAAGTCCCACCGGACAGACAGGCTCACGTCACGGTCATTCCGCGATTATGTGATGCTGGGTGATTATCTAAGATTGTACTTTCTAATTCTACTTAAATGGTACGGATGCTGCGTTTACGTATACTCAGACTGATCGCTTATGGCCCGTTGAATACCGCCCAATGATGTTCTGAATACAGTGAAATGCTAAGTGGCGTTTTTCCGGGTTAGAATGTTCTTGTATGCAACCAGAGTGGGAATACCTACGAAGTTAAAATGTGACTTAACAGCCTGATTGTACGACATTTTCCGTACAAAATACGGACATGCTGTTTGTGAAACAAATTACGACGTTACTTTGTAAATTGTAGAACCCATGAAGACCTATTAATGCATTTCAAACCGTCGCTTTGTAACCTTGCGAAGGTCGGACAGCGCGCATTAATATCTAGAACACTCCTGTCGCCGCTTTGAAGGTCACATGTAGCAGACAAATTTGCACGACATTTTAGAATAATCAAACCTGGCGACAAGCTGGCGACTATGTAACAAAGCCTCTGTAGCACATAAAAGCAGACATCCTTCAGCGGAAGTTTAGTGTCCCAATTTGCGGTCTATCTTTTCCTCACACGCCACACTTACGGTTACGGCGGAACGGGGACTAATGTGACCCCATTTCATGCAGCTGTTGGAGGGGAATTGGTGGATTTACGCGGCGGGAAGCCGGCGACACTACCCGTCTGGTCCCGCTGCGCTACCTGTTTAATACTATCTTTCCATTACGGCGGCGCTCTCGCCGCGCTCTCTCTGCGACCTCTGTTACATCCCAAAAGTGCTTCTATTTCAATAGCGCTTTTTGGGGATATATAGAGCACATTTGAAATAGCACAACCTCAAATTTGACATATCACTAAACAAATTGTTTAGGAAAGAATCCAATCTGTGTTTTGTTGTCTTTTCAGTCACACTTTTACGTTTGGAATGATAAAGCCAGGGTTAAAGTATTAGTGAGAGCGCAGCGCGATCGCCATCTAGTGGAAAGGGGGGCTTAAGAATCCCCTTGGCATTGCACGCCAATCTGCTCATCCGGACGGTTTAATGACCACTTTGTCACGGTGAGCGGTTCGCCACCTTCTGCGGCAGAGAATTATCACCGCAACTTTTGAGCTATAAAGAGTCTCAGGTGCTTTATTGTAGTAAAACTTCTCCAACTTCAGACGGCGACACCACTCGACAGGCCCCGCTGCGCTGCCCGCTGTGGCATGGTGCGCCGCTCTGCTCATCCGGACGGTTTAATGGCCACTTTGTCACGGTGAGCACTGCTGGAGAGAATTATTATCTCAACTTTTGAGCTATGAAGCGTCAAAAGTGCTCTAATTGCAGTTAAACTTCTCCAACTTAAGGCGATGGCTTATAAGGATGTATACAACACACCATAGCAAGAAAACATTTAAAAAAGTGAATGGATGAATTTTAAACAAAGGACATATTGGACATACAATTAACAGCAGAAAGTAAACTATATTCTACATATGAAGAAAACGTCACCATTATATATCAGTATAAATGTTGGTCAAGGAAGATGGGCGGTGCCGACTTCTCATGTCACGTGACCCATTGCTCACATCACGTAAGGTCACCTGATCTGGGCAATCAATTATACCGAAGAAGATCAGACAACCCCTTGAAATGCCTCTTCTGTTGAGACTTATGCGGATTCTATTTTCAAAAACGTTGCCATTTATCTACCGCCAGCTGTGCTACACGGGGACATGGGACTAGAAAGAAGGTCACCAGTTAACGCCCTGTCCGGAAAATCGTTAGACGCAGATAAGACCTCGTTGACCCAAGTGAATCTTAAGAGTCAAAGATCACCAGACTACTCCAGCTCATTAAGACGTTATTTGAAGACTTCAGCGTGACTCATTGGGAACACTAGATCGATACAGACGTTATTGCTGTGATAAAAGGTCCACTAGGGACACACCAGCAGTCACCTTTAGATCCAGGAAGAGTCCCGACTCAAAGAGGAAGTGCAATAGCAGGACTTGCAACGGTGCCTTTGCCTGAGTACTTTATTCGAACAATGTCGTAGTCTAGTGGACTATAGAGTGTTTACTTGATATCTAGTGAAAGTTAGCGATGTGCCATGGCTACGCCAGTGACTGTTCAAGAAGCACACCCGTTACTATTTGACTGAACACCTAATAGTATTCTAACAAAGTCACTACTAAAGATCTTTCGATATCCAACCTTTTCTTCATCGGAAAAAGGCAACGATCTTTTGTATTTACGGAAAAATTTGGATAAAGGAAGTTTGTAATTAGTCTTGGTTATTGGTAATCGGAATAGGTACATTGAAGACTTTAACGCGCCCTCAAAACATACAGTCACAAAGTTTTGACCCAAATCACCTTCGACATTTTAGCTAAGTGGACTACGTTATCTCCAGACACCAGTCTTGGCTACAAGAGCAAACTCAGACAAAATACCTATATTCTGTCTCACTAAAGTCTAGACTGCCACGTAATTGAACAAGACACTTAACAGTTGCTGAGCAGTTTACCAACGTTAATGAAAAGATTGTCTGCTACGTAAAAAGCATTATATATAGCCTAATTTATCGATGATGTATTGCTGAAGTTGCAAATTTCGTGTCATCAGGAAATGCAGGGGTGGTATTGAAATTAAGCAGTGGCGAAAGCCCGGATTATATTGACGCCATAAGATGAAAACTGGCGAGATCCAGGACATGACCGACATTCATCACCAGATTCATACGTTGGAAAATGAGGATCTGAAATTTCAATCACAGCACAAACAGGTAATCGAAAATTTAATTCCTCCGAGAATTATTTGGAGTTTCTGTAATTTTCTTGTTTTATCCATCATAGTGAATTCTGTCTGTGAAATTTCCTGCCTTTCTGCGAGACTTGGGACTCGGGCCAGGCTTGTGGCAACAACTTTTTAAATTATTACTTGGACCAAGGACGTTAAAACGTTCACATCCTGGAAGTCCCCGGTTAGGCCATTTCCCGCTACCCGGGCCAACCTTAGGCACTGGCCAGTTGGTATGAGGAGGCACATACATAAAGACAAATAAAATCAAAACAACGCGTCTTTTTTAATTTAAGTATAACGGACCGAGGTAAACATTCCATTTGATATTTACTAATGTTAGCATTCAACTACTTGACGTCATTCAGGACCTTTTCTTCAGAAAATCCACTACGCAGACAGGTAACTCCACTTTATCCTAGTGAAGTACGCACCCGTGTTAAGAACACACACACAAGCTTCCGCAGGCTCATAGTCATACTCGAAGGAGAGGCTCTTGATGCACAACTCGTCTGTAATGACTACATTCACGCACTTGACGCCATTCAGGACCTTTTCTTCTAAAATTCCGCGACGCAGACAGATAACTACGCTTTATCCTTTATATACAACGGTGTTAAGAACACGCCCACAAGTTTCCACGGGCACATAGTCAGACTTTGAGGAGAGGCTCTTGAGCCACAACTCGTCTCCGCTGGGATCCGGACCGGGAAACCTGATCAATAAAACGCCACTCCGACTAATTGTGGGACCCGGCCTGACGTCCGCGTGACGACACTTCAGGGAGTCCTGCTGTCCAGATGAGCCGTAAGATTTAGACAGTGATGATGGCGTCTGTGATAGAGACGTCCCCGGAGAGACTTTTCTGTTACCGATATTGGTTCCTATGGTTCCCCAAGGCTCCTCAAAACGGTGGGAACATTCAGGCTTTGTCGTTTTCAGGTCGTCAGATTTGAACAACTTCAGATTGAAAGTCTGTTAAAACCTGTAGGAATGGGTGGCGCACAACTAGTTCCTAAAACTCATTTCCCCCGTTGGATCAATCCTTAACTTTGGGTCGTCAACTTCATTTCCGTAACGAACCAGCAGTATAGACAATAAGCACTCTTGCCAATACTCTAGCATGCGGCAGACTGATAGAAAAGAGTTGATTCAAACTGAGGTTGAGCAACTTATAGTACAGTGGACTCATTCCTCAGCTAACCGACATCTATCGCACCGCAGTCATCTCTTAGTACGACATCAGGAGCAGCAAGTTCAAGTTCCTGAACCTTTATTCAGCCTGCTAAACCAGTTTCGCTGCCTACAACTTCTTCAGTAGTTAAGAAGTTTAGAGGCTTGAAGCTCGCACAAGTTCTTTAAGCTCGCACTTATATAACTTATGAGGGTGAGCAACTTACTTCTTTTCTACATAAAATTAGAATGCTACCAACACGTTGATGATATGTCACAACTTCCTTGGCCTTTTTCTTGCAGTCATTAGAGTCACAGTCGCACGGTTTAATGCAGTGTAATTTGTGCTAGGAGACCGGGGCTTTCCTCTACTGTGTACACATTGGTCACAGTGGAAAATCAGTAATCGGTCCCAAATGTGTATATTGCGAAGAGCAACTGAGGTGCACTACCACAGATGTAAACCCCTGTCGTCTGTCTTGTATGGGATCTCTGATCTCATCAAGCTAAAACAAAACCACGTTGCCTTTCCCTGCTACAAAATTACACATGCAACAGAGTTATCATACATACTCCATCGCATCAGCACAACGAGAGCAATGTTTAAAACACCTACATGGGCATTTGATATCACTAAACAAAGTAAGAATCATGGACACATATGCAGATGAATATAAGAACACATCTGCATCATTGCTGGTCAACCATCCCTAACCAATGACGGGGGCCGCCATAGACTTTCTGCAACTTATGATTCACCACTCGCTTAGTCACGTGTTCAATCTGCATACTAACTATACGTCACAAAAGCAGTGGATTGCTCAAACCTTGACAACGACTGGAGTTTGGGCAGTCGAAACTTTAGGTAAGCCCAATTCTTGTGCTCAAAATAACAATTTACCATTGATCCAGAACACGTCGTCTTTTTTGCCAGTACACTTCATTGAAATGAAGCAAAGATATGGTGACATTTAGGTGACATGCTAACATGAAACAGCAAGAGAAGGTTGATAGACTTAACATCGAAAAACAGGCAGGAAATAAGGACACGGTATGGGTAACACTGACACTGAACATGCTACTTCCAGAAGTCAGTGGTCCATTGACTAGGTGCACTTAGAACCGAACCACTGAGTTGATGCAATGACCTTTTACACTGATTCCGGTACACGAAACAACACGACTGTGACATTTCCACGTCGGTGATCTCGTGTTGGGAGAGGCTTAACAACAAAATGTCTCTTCCTCACTGATCTCCCGTCGTTACGCGTAGTTCGTGAGAGGATTTACCAACCGTTCAGAGTAAATGATAGCCGAGGATTGAATTAGATAGCGAGAAACATCGATAACCTTTCAGAGAAACAGAGTGAGAGAAGTAACTTTCAAGGCATCCCATCGGAATGAGAATGTGCTGACAGGGAACTTGTTTTATTCAGCTTGTGGATGAACTATTGAAGACTTATCACTAATAAAGATACAACTAAAAATATTATGGTGTCCCCTTTACCATGTGGATATTTTGTCCAAAATGAATTGTTTACTCTTCACATTACTTTATGATAACAACAATATGAGTACACCAGTCACCATCATAGAATTGTACTTTAACTGCAAATATCATTATGGAAGTTATCAGAAAGCAGAGCAATAGGTTCTGAGAAATGAAGCATTAAACTCATATCCTTGTCATCAGGTTGGTAATTAATCATATACTAGTAGTTAGCAAAGTTTTTAAAACACAACCATGGTAGTAACTCACATCCAACGTTTCGATATGTATCAGACATCATCATCAGGGTAAGAATGAATGGATCTGCTTCTCGCTGAAGCAGCGAGAACGCCGTCCAAAAGGTGACTCAGTTTGTACACCCCCCCCCCCCCCCCCCTCATCTCTGTTCATGACCGGAGTATTAAACTTATGCATCTTAAAGATATGAAGTCATGACTCCGCTCATCAAAAACCATCATAATGAAAGTATCTCGGCAGCGAAATCACAGAGTGACGGGCAACGATTGAAGTTGAAGATACGAATGAAACTAGAAAGGCCGACATTTGCTTAAGAGCAAATACAGCATATTTCAGCCATACCCCTTCCCACGCAACATTTGACTGTTCCAAATCACCCCCGCGCAAAAATGGAACATCCTCTTAACAGTACATTATCCCCCAAAGTGGACTGGTATTGTGAATTGATTCCAGGTAAAAACAGAGCTTGCTTCTATTTTTCAGAAAATGACAATAATCACACCTTCCATTCAGAAAATTTTCATCATGACTGAAAATTGTTGAATGACTTCATGTAATGTCATTAACAATTTTCAGTACGATAACTAGGTGTAAGTTTAAAAAAGTATAAGCTCCTTGTGATGTGGGTACATTTATTATTGCAGTGAACTTTTTTTATTCAAGTAGGGCATACGATTTAATAATTATCAAGCAGGTGCAGGTACTGTAGGAGCGTTTGTTTTCTTCAAGCTGTAAAACTGTTAAACTGTTTTACTTTGTATGCAATCAGCAATCGAGCCTATTCTTATTTTAGTTTAACAACTTCCTGCCAGACCCGGAAGATACGATTGAACCTTGTTCGAGGATTTATTTTCGTCTGTCTGGTCAGTCTGTTCATACCCTGGCACTGAGAGTGTTTTATTGGGCTGAAACTCTGACAGTCTAAAGTTACTTACAATTTAAATGTTCAAAGTTTATGTCAAACAACAACAGCACTAGGAAATGTGGCCACTATAGACAGGTGGTCACTATAGAGAAAATGCTGATCTATTGACTAGGAGCCATACGTTACACATGATTTCAGTACACTGATCATTAATCATATAAACATTGCACAGGTAAGCCAATTGTTTAGATGTACAATTAAGTTCAAATAATTCTGAAGAGAAATATTGATGAGAAAATAATCATTCTCGCCACTGTCTAACTTATAATTACGTATCAAAACTAAAGGCAGATTTTCTAACTAACGCACCTTTCGCCGACTTCATCAAAGGACCGCCGGCTATCAATCAAACACGGCTGTTGATTAGACTTAGAGTTTCAAACGGTCATGTGCTGTGTGCCAGTTGACAGCGAACTTCATGCTACGTGATGTTTTACATTGCTTGGACCTTCTTTTCTACAGCGGTGCTTCTACAAAATATTTAGACTGTAACACTGAGTCCCACATGTTTTATAGAATAGAATTTGACGCAGAACAGCGTTATTTGCTGGGTATTTTTCTTGAAACATGTCCGTGGGAATATCAGCGAGGCGGCGACGTAGGGACATCAGACCGTCAATAAAAGTCGCACGGCGGCTAACGGCGCAGCGAAGATACTAGCGCTATAAATAAGCGCTTCAACTAAGGATGGCAACCCGTACAATATTTTTGTATACTGTTGAGCTAAGTAAAGTTTGTTGTTTATGAGGTTTTAGTTGTCTTTGAAGCTTTGACCCGAAATATTTTAAAGTCAAACTGCTGAAGAGAAGTAAGTGACTGCTACGATTATCGTAGATATGGCCCTAAACAAACTGATAAAAGAAGCCTTCTCAATAGTCTAAAATGCAAGAGCTTCCGGGGGGGCTTCGCCCACCTGGGTCCCCCCCACAGTGGCCCTGCCCCTGGACCCCGCCAGGGACATTCGGCGGCCCCCGGACCCCTGTCCGACGCTTTGAAAAAATCCTGGCGAGAAGTCTGTACGGCCTGAGTCTTCAAGTTAACGTATTGTGTGGTCCCGCTTATGAATATTAATTAGCCTTCGCTTTCCTCTTCACTGATTGGCTGAACCATTAATTGAATTAACTCTTCCTGCCGGCTAGACGCAGGTGCAGATGTCGGCTCTGTGGGGTGAACGTCCGAAAGGTCATGGCATGGAGAACGAAAGAAAACCAATTTCCCCCCAAAAAAGTGCTGTAATTAAGCCTTTTACAGTACTTTATGCCAAAAATTTCACTTGGATCATTTTACCAACTATCTTATGCCTATCTATACCAAATGTTACTCATACCAGGGTACAGGGGTGCAAAATATACCGTTATAAGACCGTCAACAACAGTCGCACGGAGCTAACAGCGCAGCGAAAATACCATCGCTAGCGTTTCAACTTCGGATAACAAGTACTGTTGAACTCAGTAACGTTAAAGTTTGTTTTTAGTTGCCTTTGACGGTTTGACCTGAAATAGTGTTACGCTAAACTCCTGAAGAGAAGTTAAGTGACTGCTGCGATTATCATAGATATGCCCCTAAGAACTGATACAATATAAAGCCTTCTGAATAGTCTAAAATGCGAGAGCCTTAGGCGGGCTTCGCTCCCCCTGGCGGGAACACTGCTATATACGGGATCATGAGGCCCCGCTTATGAATATTAATTAGCCTTTGGCCTCCTCTTCGCTGATTGGCTAGGTCTTTGATTCAATTAACTCTCCGGCTGACGCGCACAGGTGTGGCTCTGTGCGGGGTCACGGAAGGTCACGTCAGGAGGCCAAAAGAAAACAAATTTCCCCTCAGAAAAGTGCCAAAATTAATCATTTTAAAGTTGTTTATGTCAAAAATTTTACTTGAATCTTGTTACCAAGTATCTAATGCCTATCTATACCAACTTTCAGGTCATTTAATTGTAATACCAGGGTACAGGAGCCAAAAGTGTCCTTTTTTGGTCAAAAATTGGCCAAAAATCGCAAAAATAAGCATTTTGTTGCACTGTACACCAAAAGTGTTATTGAATTTATATGAAGGGATTATCAAGGCACATCTGTGTCAAATTTCAGCTCATTCGGTTGCAATACCAAGGTACAGGAGCCAAAAGTGTCCTTTTTTGGTCAAAAATTGGTCAAAAAATCGTAAAAATAAGCATTTTGAATGAATGAATGAATGGTTTATTTCCGCATCGAGCGACAAACAATAACATACAGTGGCAGCCTTCATTTCTTCGGCTGAATTGCAGTATGCTTTACACATGTTACATTTAAAATGAAAAGCAATAGAGGTACACAAGTCAAAACATCATAAAACATAACAATAATCATCTTTAAAATAACTGTGTATACTTCCAACTGAGCTTAGTTATACTTCTAGCACTATGAACTGTTTAGCAAGTCGACAAGGTACGGCAGTGTAGTCTTTCTGTACCTAGCAGTTCTACAGTGGAATTGTGTTATCTGGTGTTTAGACCTGAGGTTTCTGCCATGCAGGCTCACACGGTTTGGCGGTAGCCATTTTGAGAAAGACGAGGAGCTCAGCAAAGAGGTACCAAACTTTGTACAGAGTTCGTGCCGTCTGTTGCACAGAGACGGAAGGGACAACTGGTCTAGAGCCATGTCGTAACTAACATAGGTGGAACCTAGAATCATGCGGCAAGCTCTTTTTTGTACGTTCTCTATGGCCCTAGACTGGGCACTAGTGATTCCTGGGTGCCATACCGGACACGCGTATTCTAAGATTGGTCTTATAAATCCACAGAACACTAATGTCAAGTCACTAGAGTCCAGACCATGTCTCTTCAATACCCGTAGCAGGTACAGCCTGCGGCTGCCTTTGCTGACCATCATGTTGACGTGGATGTCCCACTTAAGGTTAGCTTGAAAGATCACCCCTAGGATCTTCGCGAATTCAACGACTTCAAGTGTTGTTGACTTAACAGTCACTACAGGTGGGGGAGGAGGGTTTCGCATGAAGCATATGAGCAGTACTATGCACTTGGAGGGGTTCAGTTGCATGTAGTTGGCTTCTGTCCAATGAACGAGATTATCCACGTCAGTTTGCACCGTGGAGTCATGTGTAACGTGCCTTGCCTCCGACAACGACATGTCATCAACATACTTCCAAGTCTCGGCTGAATCTTCACTCACCGGTGATGCGTCATTTATGAGCGCGAGAAACACCAGGGGACCCAACTTGGTTCCTTGCGGTACGCCACAAGTAAGCGTTTCCCAGTCGGACACAACTTGTCGGTACTTCACGCGCTGTTGGCGATTCGATAGAAAGGCGCATACCCAGGGAATGATGGAACGTCTGACGCCTAGGTCCAGAAGTTTGGAGACTGCGGTCAGGTGGTGCACACGATCAAAAGCGCGTGTGAAGTCAGTCAGGACGAGGGTGTTACAGAAGCCAGGCTTATCTGTTGTACTTGCCAAGTGATGCATTAAGCTGGTTAGATAATGCGTGGTGGATTTGCCCTTGAGCGATCCATACTGACGGGGGTCTATAGCTGGTAGTATGTCGCTTAAACACCAATCCGTGACAAAACCCTCGCAGACCTTGGCGAAGATGGGTGTCAGGGATATCGGGCGGAGCTTTTCAAGACGTGCTGGTTTCTCCTTCGGAACAGGTACGACATCAGCCATCTTCCACACTGAGGGCTTCCAATTTTGTTGTACTGTACACCAAAAGTGTTATTGAATTTATATGGGGGCATTATCAAGGCACATCTCTGTCAAATTTCAGCTCATTTGGTTGTAATACCAGGGTACAAGGGCCAAAAGTGTCCTTTTTTGGTCAAAAATTGGTAAAAAAATCGCAAAAATAAGCATTTTGTTGTACTGTACACCAAAAGTGTTATCGAATTTATATGGGGGCATTATCAAGGCACATCTCTGTCAAATTTCAGCTCATTTGGTTGTAATACCAGGGTACAGGGGCCAAAATATATAGTTTTGGTCTAAAATTGACCAAAAAATCTCAATAAAATCATTTTAGAGGCAGATATGAAAAAAACTGAGAAAAAAGCATCAAGGTATTGGCCCATTCTACCCCTGTGCCAAATTTCAGGTCATTCGGTCCAGGAACGGCGGAGATGAATCACTTTGAAGATTTGACAGGAGAAAGAAGAAAGAAAGAAAGAAAGAAGAAACATTACGAATACAATATATTTCACCATACTATGTATGGCTGAAATATAAATAGAGAAGGGCTCCTCAGACACAAGGGACCCAACCCTTCATTAAGACTCCTTCTGGTGTCTTTAACTTAAGATGCTATATGTGCAGCTAAGACGTCTCGGTGGGTTTGGTCCCAGATCAAAGAGGAGCCAGTATAATTATATCTCCGATGAGCCGCGTCATCTGATTGATCGTAAGGCTCCCCTGATGTAGATAATGAACGCTGATGAAGTATTATTCATTCAGGCGGCATGTCAACCTGTGAACGCGGGTATACATGTGAAGTAAGGCTGAGTTGGGCGTGCGTGAAGCTAGGATGAGAGATTCTGCTACATAAATAAAAAAAATCAAAACGTGAAAAAAATTATTTTGGCATGGCCTGAGTTTGGTTCACCATGAGATCTACTTCAAGATGATATTTCATGGTTTTTAACGAATACATTATGAATGTGCCAAAAAAATTCAGAAGGGCCCTCTAATATTACATTCAGCACTTTCTTCCTTTAAATATCGCAACAACAATAAAACAAAAGCCGTTTACTTGCACACCCCACTGGCCAGCGTATTCGTGAAATTATCAGGTTAGTGCAATAATGCGAAATTAGCAAGCTTTCATTTAAAGGTTTGGGACGTCGGGATTCATTGCAATTAACAGAAGTGTACGGTAGTCCTACGTGCAATAAACTGGTTTTTACTGTACCAAGTAAACGCCAAGTAGCATAAGCTGCACGTCTGTATTACCCTGTAGCCTACTCGTCTGCCTTTAGCCCTTATTGGCATTTTGCTAAGTGTATCACAACTGCCACCTTTGATTGTAAAGAACTTCTCCTAATTTTCCTCCCTGCACCTTTGACCTCTACCTTTTGTTGACCCTTGACATCTGACCTGCCTTTTCATCGCGCATTAGGTCGGCCAGCAATAACCGATATATTAATTGGAGAGCCCACGCGGTCTTCATTTACCCCGTCCGGCTTCCCCGGAACAGGGTCGGCGTGATAAGTCATTCCTTACAAGCCGCAGTACCGCCTAGGCATACTGATGAGGAAGGCTTACCGTCAGGCTATGTTGATTGGATTATATGGATGACATCTGCGCTTGCATTAATTTCCATCCGTTTCGAAATCAAAAAAAAGTTTTCGACCATACTGTCAATCGTCTAAAACAGATGGAAATTGTCAACTGTTATATGGCGTAAGTTACGTAAAAATTATAATCAGGAGACGGATGTTAAGCTTGTAGAATGTGAAAGCCAATTCCAAAGACAAAGATGACAGAAAAATGAAGAATACATTGTTTGATACACCATACTCTATGGTAGTTAAAACAATCGGAAGACGGATATTGATAATAAACGTCCCATTAATCTTGTAGAATGTGAAAGTTAATCCCAATGACAGAGATGACAATGTGAAAGAACAAAAATGAAGAAGTGTGTTCTGCCATTTGTTCAAAATTTCTGAGCACCTAGATTTGATTTAATAATATAGGAAACTTTTTACTTTGGCCAAGCTTTTTTATTTGCACTCTTACATCAGCCTTGGGGTTTCCGCCGGATGCCATCTATATAATCAAATTAACATGGGAACACCTGTGAAGTTGTGGACAACAAAGGTACATCATTAGAAATTAACGCAAATGTTCTGTAAGCTTATCAATAGTATCAAGTTAGAAGTGCATTTCCTTTCAGAAATAGGCATAATTTATGATTGGCCAACTTTCTACCACAGATTACGTGCAACGGTAAAAGTTTCCTGTTAAAATTTCAGTTCGTACAAAGAAAGAATAACGACATATTCCGCAAAAAGAGACATTTGAAAGGAGCGTTTGTACTCAGTTCATACCACATAGAGTGGACCAGCAAAATAGCCAGGCCTCACCGCCAATGTGTAGTCATATGGTGACATTTACCAGACAGAAGAAGCTCATAAACCAAAAACCACTGTCATACCAACAGATAAACTGTAAAACTTATGACAACCAGACAGCAAATGGACAAACATGGTCTGTCGGCTCATCTACTGTAACTATTAACATTTGTCAGCCACACTTTCCACCTATTTCATCAGGCCAATTTCCCCTCTGTAAGCGGGCCATTCATATTGAGAATCTTCCTGTAGACCTGAGGCAAAGAAAAGGGATGACAAATGTAGACTGCTCTGTCCAGTAAGGCAGGGTTCTTGTATACACATTGAACACAGAATTTGTAGGACGTAAATTACAAAGACATTAATAGCCATAAAATGAGGAAATAAATGTTATTCATGTATTGAATGCAACTCATTCCTGCTTGGTTTCCATGTATGATAATCTTTGTAATATTATTGCCATGTCCGTTATGTGATATTGTATTGGTGCATTTTATATGTGGTGGACCACTGGAACAATAGCTAACAGAAGTTTATTGTGGATACAAATAAAGCCAATGTGTGTTATGGTGTTTATTGGCTTGACAGATTCCCAAGGCAATGCCGGAAGTGCAGTACAGTCATCGCCTTAAAATCAATGTCGCTATCATGATTTCATGCAAAAACAAAATATGCTACTTTGTACAATTCAAAACCAGCTAATTTATCTCTTTTTGTCCCATGTGTTGGTCAGTTACACGTTTCGTATCGTAGAACAGAATCTGGTAGACGTTATGAAAGATCTAGAGCGTTATTGATGGTGGGCCCTGTCTCTCCCCATTTCTCACATGGTACCGCCCGTGGTCCCATCTCAGAAGTCAAACACTGAGCGGTACGTTGAGAGGGGCGGACGTTCAGTTCTTCCTACTGTCTCTACAGCACAGCGATCACGTTGTAAAACCTACTCGGGTGACACTTTATTCTTCAGAAGCTCCTATACCGTACACATTGGAGACCTTACGACAGAACATTTCACAAGACATTTGACGACGACTGGTTTGAGCTACCCACGATTTTCTGCACCCCGTCTGGGATCTGCTTGGGACCAGAGAAGGGGGTTCTTTCTGGGATGTAGGTACGTCTACGTTAACGTTTCTCCCCTCATTCCTCAGCGTATGAAGCAGAAGGTATAATAGAAACTAATTGATACATTCATCAGCACCCTGATGCCTGAAGCCCTGGGAGAGGAGATGGCAATGAAGCGTAATTTCCCATGTGCAATATATGATGTATGATTTGCAGTATGGAGATATGATTTTGGACAAACGACGCCTCCCTATGAACGGTCACGCTTTGTTTCTACTCTCCTCAATAATTCAGAACAAGGCCAGGGACGGCATTAAGCTGCAATTAATTGTCAATCGTATTTTTCAGCACAATTGCTCTATCCAATAGAACTTGGCTGGCATCTTTAGCTTTGGCTTATTAATGCGATCAGCAGTCTCTTGAGTACCAACACATGATAAACAGCGGGGACAGTAGATCTCACCTGTGTATGTTACATTTACACTGCACATCAATGCGCAGATCCATCTCTGCCAGCCGTATATAATCACATGGTCTCCGGAGTTATGTGCTGTGGGGTTGGCATTTGACTGATTGTCGCAGCGCTGAGGCCTACACGGGGAAACGCGACATTAGGGGGGAGGGGGAACCAAACTTCTTATTGGAGTATTCATGGCACCGTATTTTGTCTCGAAGGTTCTAGCGTTGTCAAATATGTATACGTTGAGCAGCGCCATGCATAATGATGGCAAAGAAATTTAGTATTGACTATAGAGGGCGTGGAGGCCTCCCTTATATGGTAAGTGCTGCAGCAGGCATTGGGAAGTCGATATTGGATCATCGGCATTTTGCAGATGTGACTGCAGGGCAGAATCCTTCGTTAAGCTGTTGATCCGGCGTGCCTGTGATAGAGGAAAGTCGTTACACAGACGTTCACTGACCTCCGATACTATCATGCCCTTGAACTATGGCAATTTCAGGGCCCAAGGACCAAACATCTTCAGGCTCGTTTTGCATTTGTTTCTGTTACTTACCTTGTACTAGTAGTGCGTAGCGGCACATAGGGCAGCAATTTTCTTAGTAGGGTATATTTTTGTAGTAAGGGGTTGCTACCCCTATAACGTGCTTGAGGAACCTCCTACATCGGGTACGGACCACCCAGTTTACGTCACTTCACAAAGACGGGTGCAGTCCCAACCAATATGTCCTGTTTAGGATTGGCTCTCGGGTATCCCAGTCACCAATTCATTTTAACTAGATGCGAACATGTGAGGTTGCTACCTCCTGAGCTATGGCCTCACATTTCAGTTATTGAAACATCCTTAGATCTGGCTGCAAACTATAAGAACAAAATCAGAACAAGGAAATTTCTTGAAGTACACGTTGAGCTATGTCATCATCCCCAGATCTGCATCAAGTTTGTTAGAATAGCCAAAATAGAAATAGCAACTATAGGAATAAGACGTAAGGCATTTCCGAAGTTAAAATATCCGTGTTCTCATAATTGGTTTAAGTCAATTTGTCAGCAATAATGCGATAGACCTCCATAACATACTTCAGCAGAGACGGCTTCTTGCCTGATCATATTACGCGCAGTCTAAACGAATTGCGCGGAGCTCTCATGGAGATGGAAGTCTATTTTATCACATCGTACGTCACGCGCGCGGAATGAAACCTGACGCGTTCATTCAATACTGCCTTCGAAATTGACCAAACTGACGCCTTCTGCGCCAAACTTCGTTACACAAATGCTTAATCGAATAGAACATACAAGGAGACTGGCGGGTACACTCTAATGTGGGTTATGTGTAGATATTGAAGCTGGTATGTGGATCTATTCAAGTCTGCCTTCCAATTGATTAGAAAGACGCCTTCAACTTAAAACTTCGTTACACAGACTCTAATAGACCACAGTAAGACCATGGCGTGTGCCTCCTAATATGTGTAGTGAGTGGGAATGGAAGCTGATGTATCAAATCAGATATCTATCATACAAATTGACCAGAATGACGCCTTCTATTCTAAACGTATTACACAGATACAGGGTCTAATACAGCACAGCAAGAGCGTGGCGTGTAGTTCCCCGTGGTTAATATTACACACTGTGGGCGTATGATACCCTTTCATGATAGAGCGCATTACCTCGCCGTTACTGAAGATGCGTACTGTATCTAGGGTTAACCAATGCGATGATGTGGTGCTTACGAAGATGGCACCTTCTATCACACAGCCTGGCTTATCTGGCCCATTTTCCCCCTAGACACTGCGATATGTGTAACCTTTGCTTTCACACTGGGTATATAATACAAAACGAAAAAAAGGGTGACTGAGAAGACAAGAAAACAAACAAAGTTTAGAAATACTCGTTTCTTTTTCATACATACTTTTCCGTTGAGCGATATGCAAAATTATAGGTCGCAGAGAGAGCGCAGCGAGAGCGCCGTCCTCGTGGAAAGGCACCGATGACATGTGCGCTCCACCACCTCCCATTGATGCTGGTCTCTGTTATCCTGACATGATACACCATTAACTCGCCGTTACTGAAGGTGCCTAATGCAGTAAAGGTTAACCAAAGCAATGATGTGGTGCTCATGCAGATAGCACCTTCAATCACACAGCCAGGCAACGGCGATCGCGCTGCGCTCTCACTGCGACCTATACAGAATATGTGTAACCTTCGCTTTCACACTGGGTATATCATACAAAACGTAAAAAGGGTGACTGACAAGACAACAAAACACACAAAGTATAAACATACTCGTTTCTTTTCTATACAATTCGTTAAGAGATGTCAAAATTTAGGTCGCAGAGAGAGCGCGGCGAGAGCGCCGTCCTAGTGGAAAGGGGGTATAACGGCACGGATAATATGTGTACTCCACCAACTCCCGCTGATGCTGGTATTTGTTACCCTGCCACGATAATACATTAACTCGCCGTTACTGAAGGTGTGTATTGTAGCGAGGGTTAACCAAGGGGATGATGTGGCCTGACTCACGAAGATAGCATTTACCATCACACATCCCGACTCATAACGGCACTGATGACTTGTGTGCTCCACCACCTCTCGATGATGCCTGTCTCGGTTACCCTACCATACATGATACACCATTAGCTCGCCGTTACTGAAGATGTGTATTGTAGCGAGGGTTAACCAAGGCGATGATGTGGCCTGACTCACGAAGATAGCATTTACCATCACACATCCCATCTCATAACGGCATCGATGACATGTGTACTCCACCACCTCTCGATGATGCCGGTTTCTGTTACCCTGCCATCATACACCATTAGCTCGCCGTTACTGAAGGTGACTACTGTAGCGAGGGTTAACCAAGGTGATGATGTGGTGCTCACGAAGATGGTACCTTCCATAATACAGCCTGGCTTATAGCGTCGATGACATGTGTGCTCCACCACCTCTCGCTGATGCCTGTCTCTGTTACCCTGCCATGATACACCATTAACTCGCCGTTACTGAATGTGACTTCTGTAGCGAGGGTTAACCAAGGCGATGATGTGGTGCTCATGAAGATGGTGCCTTCCATCACACAGGCTAGCTCATAACGGCGCTGATGACATGTGTGTACCTTTCGCTGATGTCTTTGATGTAGTTATAGCAACATGTCTCGGCAAACGGCACGGCCGTTTAATGTATCTCACTGCACTTGGGGTACCGGAGCGGCACTGCAAGGTTCGAAAGAACTGCAAGAATACTCAACAAATTTTAGAGATTTAGAGTATTGTGTATCTTCGTTTTGTGTATTTTGTTGTCTTCGAAGTCATAGACTTACGTTATCAAAAATCGGCATTATCAAAGTTATCAAAAATCGGCGAAAAGATCACAACAGTGCCACAGGGAACAAACCCCGCAGTGCCACAACGGTGCCCAAAGTGAATAGAGATACCACTTTTACTGTAGTGAAGGTTTAAAAAAGCGATGATGTGGTGCTCACTAAGATGGTACCTTCAATCACACAGCCCAGCTCATAACGGCGCTGATGACATGTGTGATCTAGTGCCTCCCGCTGATGCCTGTCTCTGATGTAGTTATAGCAACGTGTCTCGGCAAAAGGCAAAGCTGTTTACTACGTCTGCGTGTCAAACCGGGGGTTGCTAGTTGTAAGGTAGCTGATGGCTTTTTAAGAAGTTGGTTAAGATACCAAGGAGAAGAACATATTCCCAGCTACCTCAGCTAACCCATTTTCAAATGAAATACATACACGCAACAATGGGGAAAGTTAATGCATCGACATTTAATCCCGCAATGTTTCTGGCACATATGATTGGGATATTTGGAACCAATGCTATTGATTTGCGGGCAATACATGAAACATTAATCTGTTTTTTATTCGTCTGTTTAAAGATTTTTAAGTGAGCTTGCAATGCATTGTCATATACCACTAATCTATCACAAAGTTTAGCCTATAGCCTGCAATGTCTTACAAAAAAATTATTCCTATTCCTCATTCTCAAAAACGACCATCACTATCCTGGACGCAATTGATTTTTCAAAGGTTTGCAGTTTAAACCTCATTGGCTTGAGATCACCTGGCCTAGAAACTGGTACAGAGAGCAATATTGATGATAGACCTTGTACGCTTTATTTTCTTCATCATTAGATGGTTGAATTTTAACCCCATCGGATTGAGATCAGCTAGCCTAGAAACTGGTACAGAGTCAGAAAATAATAATTATGTACTCTGTGCGCTTTACTTTCTTCATCATTAGATGCGAGGTTGATACATATATAAGTAGGTGCGCCGTAATGACATTATGTCAAACAATTGTAGGGGTTAATTAACGTTTACCTAATCAAGTAAGGCAATGACGGTTCATGATTGATGTAGACTTGCTGATTCGCCCAGGATGATAAATTTGCCCTTCTATGATATACACGCCTTTGAATATTTCATCGAACTAAGCCTGGAACGTTAATCCTCTACTTTCATATTCATGGTATTTGAAGACAAAAAAAGGCAATTAACTTCTCCTGCAACCCATAACTAAGACTGGATTGTGCACTTACACTGTATTGCATACGAGGGAGAGAGAGAGGAAGACCGGGTAGAAAGGGGGGTGGGGGGGGGGATGGGAGGAAAAGAATGGGGTTTGTTAGGAACTGTTTTTTTTGGGGGGGGGGGGGTAATAGATACATTTCATGGTTACCAGTATTGATCCCGGAGAAAGCGGCAGTGATCGTTGAATGTCTTATCCGTGTGTACCTTTGTGTTGGAAGAAAGTTTAGCTTTGTACTATGATTACTACCAACACAGAGAGATGAGTTTCCATGGTAATTAAATAAATTTCATATGTAAAAAATATATGTTGTGTATGTTATAAACTGTATGTGTCCAAGTATTATGTGTATTACTCCTGGAAGAGTAGTTGTTGCAATGATATGTCAACAACTAAAAGAATCAATGAACAATAAGCAATAAACAATTCTCTCTCTGCACACTGAGTTTAAATCCTTCAAACGGTAAAGCATGGATACTAAGGGTATACGACATTGCAGGTAGCAGTCAGGAATGACAGGCTGAGTTTATGAAAAATGATTCTAGATGTAATTTTTCCTTAACTAATCAGAAAGGTAATATCACATCCCCGCACGTAAATTGTATTAGTCTGCCAAAGGTCATACTCATTAAGTTATCGTAAGAAGATTGTCAAAATCGTTTTCAAGGTAAGGTTAATTGAGAGTTATGCAATACGCGTTCAGATTTTACAGGGTATAATGTTGTAACACTTTCCAATCAGACTTCAGTGATTACGAACAAAATGTATTTTACAACACTTTGGTTCGTAAGTGCGTGTGTATTCAAACATCTAAATGTCACTCATGAGTTGGTTGTAAAATGGTTGAAACTAGATTGCATTTTTGCATGCTACACGTGCTTATGAGGTACTAGTAGATTCCGTAAAACTTTCTGATAGGTCAGATAATGACACATCAGTCAAGATGAAGACATTGTATCAGTGTAAGAAGGTTGTCAAGACGATTCAACGTAAACGCGCATAATTACTACGTGTTTAATTATCTGCATGTAATACTTTTTTAAATCCAAGTTTTAGTATTGACAAGCACTCTACATGTCGATAATACCGATATCATCAACATAGATATTATCTTCTTAAATTTCCATCTCGTTACAAAGTGGCTAACTCTTGCAGTACGCGATGTTAGCGGGCTCGGGAAAAAGAGGGGGGTGCAAGAAGAGGGTAATCTCACAACTGCAGTGCGTTGCGTTATAGCCAGCGAGAATAACAAAGATCTTAGTTCCACCCAGGAGCTTTACCTCCTTGGTTGAAGCGTTTTAAAGACTCAAAGAACTTGGTTTCGTCTTCTTGTCATGTGCAAACTCCCTTTTCACTTGTGATTCTATAATGATTATCATGAATTATTCTGTTTTGATTGTGAAGAAAATACTGGTAATTCACAGGGTACCGTCGAGCTCCTAATGTATCTTCACGAGACTTCGCCAAGGAAAGTAAATGTAGTGTTGATGCATCAAGCACATATTATGTACGAGAGCAACACTACGTTTATACATTGAGAACAACACAAGGACAAGGAACAAAATGAAGAATCGATTGATACTATATTCTGTGTGTTCAGTCATTTGTTCAACCTTCCTGGCCACTTTGTTTTCATAATAAAGGCAACCTTTTTTTATTCGCACGCTCGCATCAGTTATTGAATTCCCAGAGGATGTCATCCATATTATCAAATCAACGTGGCCTTACAGTTATATTTTTTGCTTCACGTCTCGCACATATGAAGAAGCGACTATTGTTGCCCCTACAGCCATAGCTCATGTGGAACAAAGGCCCTAACTCACCACATCCACGCCGATAAAGCACCACCGCCTACAGCGCAGGGATTTTCCAGGTAGTGCCCTGCATTACCACTTGGCAACTTCCCGAAACCCATTTTCATCTGGCCCTGGGCAAGATCAAGGCAAGGGCAGGTCGTTAGGGAAGGATGAAGAATACGGAATGGCTCCAACCCTCCGTCTCCTGCCAGGGGAGGTCCGACCCCTCCCACGGCAGGCTCCAGCTGCCGCTTTTATCTCGGGTAGTCGGCGGGGGGGGGGGGGGCATCAGATACATAGGGATTTAGATGTACTTCTATAAATATTGTAACCTATTGGACTTGCACCGTGACTCTTCCATCAGACCTGCTTGTAACTAGCCATTCGAGGCTCCCCAAAAGAAGCATGATTTGCAGGAGAGCCGTGAATGCAATGCGTAAACGGTGACTCTTTGACTAGTTGCACCTTTAACAGTGGCCGGCATGTCTCGAAACAATTTGTCATTTGGGAAGATGTCACCCTATCTTAATGCTGACAAAGAGATGACAACCTCGCCGAGACTGCAGAAGACCCCTGGAACACCCTTTCGTTGAACTTTAGTGGCAAATTCTCTTGCGTTGACGGGCAAATGTCTTCGTAGCCTATTCATAACATTATTCCGCCTCGTTCTTATTAAGCCCACTGTTCTGTAGAGGCCAACATCAGAGACATATCCCACATGCATTGTCTCGTTGTAATTCTTCAGTGCCGCCCATAAACTTTCGTCGCCAACTTTCTCTTCAATCTATTGTCTGTGGTGCCTCCTGGCCTTTTCCAAGGTCATCATAATGACAGCCTCTTTTGTAGCGATGCCAAGAATGAGTTGCTGCCAAGTCGGTGTTGCCAGTAATGTAGGGGGTAAATCAGGCTAAACTGCCGGATGTTGAAAACTGGGCACCCAGCCAAGGTAACACACTGCAAGAGATAATTGAGGCTTAAGACGGCCACTCAAATATGAGACGACCATTACCATAATGAAACAATTAAGATCCATAAGAAAGTAATTGTTATCATAGAACCTGCGTGAAGTTAAATTGCACATTATTCGGGTCAGTGTGTTGCTGTCCTTTCTTTAGAATGGATTTATTTATTGTAACTCATTTTCTAATTTAGGCCTTGGGAAGAGATCTTATGCTTGGCAATAGGAAAGCTATTTAAGGACAACCCCATTTCCTCAACCCATTTGTAGTGTTTGTTTTCTCATTACCGCAATTTCACAGCTCATACGAACTAGAACAAAGTGGCCATTATCGGACAGGGATTCCAGACGAGTACCAGCTAGCCAGACGGCCGGCTAGACCTGATTGATTACCCCGCACACCGGCTTCTACAGCACCAATCGAACTGCAGACGGATCCGCCAGACCAAAACCCACCCAGGGGAACTGGGAAGAGCCGTTCTGCTTATCTCGTCTGTCGGTTTGAATGGGAACTACGAGCCATCGTTACTCTTCAACCTGCACATAATCATCGATTCTGTCTGTTACAAGGCGACTAGTTGCCTTTGGCGATCTAGGTAATATCAACAAGCCAGTTACAAGGGGTACTGATACATTCTTCAGCCTGATCTATTTGGAACTAGGCGGTAGCAAATATCTTCATACCCTACCATATATACAGTAGTAAAAACATTCGTGACTACAATGTTGACTTGACGCAATGTCTTGTCATGAAAGATACGGCGGCTATATATTGTTTTTGTATAAGTATGAACGAAATTGTCAAAATGAGACACACAAAAAGATTTTGTAGCCAGACCAAAACCCACCCATGGGACCGGGAAGAGCCGTTTTGCTTATCTCGTCTGTCGGTTTGAATGGGAACTACGAGCCATCGTTACTCTTCAACCTGCACATAATCATCGATTCTGTCTGTTACAAGGCGACTCGTTGCCTTTGGCGATCTAGGTAATATCAACAAGCCAGTTACAAGGGGTACTGATACATTCTTCAGCCTGATCTATTTGCAACGAGGCGGTGGCAGATATCTTCATACCCTGACATACACAGTAGTAGAAACATTCGTGACTACAATGTTTACTTGGCGCAATGGCTTATCATAAAAGATACGTCGGCTATTGTTCTGGTATGAGTATGAACGAAATAGTCAAAATAACACACACAAAAAAGATTTGGAAGCCAGACCAAAACCCACCCAGGGGAACGGGAAGAGCCGTTCTGCTTATCTCGTCTGTCGGTTTGAATGGGAACTACGAGCCATCGCTACTCTTCAACCAACACATAATCATAAATACTGTCTGTTACAAGGAAACTTGTAGCCTTTGGCTATGTGGGTATCAACAAGGGATACTGATACATTCTCCAACCTGATCTATTTGGAACGAGGCGGTACCGGATATCTTCATATCCTGACAATTATACAGTAGCAGGAACATTCATGTCTACAATGCTTAGTTGCCTCAATGTCTTGTCGGTTACTGTTTTGGTATAAGTATGAAAGAAATAATCAAAGTGACAAATAAAGAATTGGAACGTCCGACCAAAAAACCGTTTGGTATTTCCCAGGATACAAACTAGCATGAAAGCAGTTTAGATCTTTTTTTTTCAACGAGCAGCTGCTTAAGGCAAATTCAAGGACACACATTTATCTACCTTTATCTACTTAACGTCGATCTATTTATTTATTTACGCAAAGATATAAGACGCTATAAGCCTAGTCAAGGTAACGGTATGGCAGATTTATTTCTGCCTCTGTACATTAATCCTTAGCCAATCAGGAAGTTCCTTATATATTCTGTTTAAGCATTGCTACGTAATTCCATGATTAGCTAATAGAATGTAGGACTGATGAAATGACCTTCATGGCGAGAAAAGTAATTGACTCAGAATGTTCTAATCCTTTTGGCCTTGAAATCAAAATGTAATGATGTGCTCCATCGAACGGTACACCCACTGAGTGCACTGGCTGAATCAATTCTAGCTGCCCAGGATTTATATCTTAACTTTCCTCTTTTGTACACTTGGGCAACGCGTACACCTTGTATACTCAAAAAGGCGATCGTAAAGTACGAACTGCAGTGAAATTGAAGGAATTAAATCATACTTTTGATTGGAGAATGTGCACGCAGCTTGGCTGTCTCACTGACGTGATTCAGAAAGAGTTACTACACTGCACAACTGACTTCTGGTGGATAAAAACATCGAGTTAGTGTTTGAAAAATTGAAGAAGAGGTCCATGTTATCTGCATTCTACTTTAAGAAATAAATCATTGATCTTGATTAGGTGTAAGCAAATTTGCCGTCTCCAAAATGAGATAAAGATGCACAATAAAACAAAATGTACCTGTCAGCTAAATTCTCGAGAAAAGAAGCCTCTTTCAGCCTGGAAAGATAAGTTAACGTTATTTGTATTCACCGTACTTGTACCATAGATTACGGGCTGGTCCTGGGCCAGGTAGCGGCAGGGTGACCCCAAAGGTCAGCAGGGTTGTGTGTGAGGATTGGGGTTGAGCGCGGCAGGCTACAGTTCACCGGGCTTATTTCTATCAAGGCAATTTCCCCAGGAAAGGTTATTTCAGTCCCATCGTTTGCTATTCAACATTCATCAAATTGCGCAAAATTAATGCAACCTTCACATATATTTCTTTTTTAGATACGCGTATAGTATTATCCGGGGAGGGAGTTCAGTAACGGACATTGAAGTACGAGTACTTTGTATTTAGCAGACACAATATGCCTTAAACGGTAAAGAAGACGTTGAGGATATGACGACAATGTTGAAACTAAGGGTTGGGTATACACTTAGTAAATTGACATAATATTTGCACACCATTTGCACAACAAAAAACACAAAAGGGAACCCTAGTTGTGTAAGTGGGGCGTAACTAGTAGAATCGAAAGATGCCAAGTTCGATACCTACCATGCCTCGACGTCATGCCTTTGGGAAAGGCACTTTACACGACTTTCCCTGACAGTAGCGAGCATCTTCGGCTAATCTGTCTAATTGTTTGCCAAAAACACACTTCGGATTTGGTGCACCAATGTACCAACATCTGCACATTGGCCTCCCATCAAGAACTGTTTTTTTACGAAAGTTCATTGGAAAGTTATCCTATTCCGCAACCCCATTCATTTTTGTAGCCCGCTGTTAAGTGTATCCACACGGGTATTGATTGCCGCCCACCATGATTGAGCTTATCAACGATATCATTCGGACGGTACCTTTTTACGCGTTTTAATAATTCAGAGATCAAAATGCAATCAGGTTCCCCACTTTTACTTACATCTAATCCGTTTAATCAATACCAGGCAGACTTGGCTTAAACCTAAGCTCCGGGCGCAGACGCATTCCAATCATGACCATCCCCGGGAAACTTTATTATATGACAGACTGCCCACTAACGCAATCTGCCCAAATTACCTTGTCACTGACCGTGGTTATGAACTTGACCTTGTAGATGTGACCTCTGGGAGGGTGGCGAGATTGTTTCCACTTTCTACCAGCTGGGATGAAGATGCCCAGCAGGCGTCACAAGATGCCCTGGGTAGGAAATACAATGTATAAAAAAAACTTAACAGAAGATAGACCGCTATTCTCTACTCGTGCATAGATGAAATAATTTGTTTGTTCAGTCATTCTTTATTCATAGTTTCAACATCATCTCGAAATTAGAATCTTAAAAGAGCACCTTCCCTCACAAAGTCGTGACATCGTTGTGAAAGCAAAGACTGTGATTTTGCACCTGGTAGATTTGAAAAGAAATATGGTTCAAATGTTACGACCAAAATTTTTGAAAGCGTATTTTTATTGTAGTTATTAAACACGACGACATAGGTAAAACGAACTAATACATGTGCATATTAGTTCTTTTTGCACTTTGCATAGTACATATTTGGGGTGGTGTTGAAGTGGTTAGGGGTGTACATGTACATGTTGAAGTGTTACATAGCTTCATTTGCAGCGCATTTGCGGCACCACGTATACATGGCATATTCTGTTACACCTAAATGCCTATAAATTGTACAACCCAGACCATATAAACAGTCAAATTTACGACGCATGGCGACCATATCAACTGTTTATCGCAGAAGGTGTTGAATTTGTCACGCCCAGCAATCTTTGTGCGCTCATCAAACGTGCCGTTACCGCCATCTGGATACTCCAGCAATTTGACTCTTGTATTTACTCACATGCACGGCAGTATTTGATACACTAATTATACCAGGGCGATGTCTAAGCGATTTGACAGATCTTTTTTTTTTCTTCTTCTTCTTCTTCTTACTGCCCACGTTCATCACGTTGATCATTTTCCTCATCTGTCCAAAAGCAAATAGGTAAAGAGCTACATTACTACCAAGGTACTCGCAAGGTACTCCTATAAACATATGATGACAACAGCGGTGTATAGACCGAGGTAGTTTGACGAGCTAGTTTCTATGAACTTTGGGATCATTACATTTCTAAAACTATGATAAATTAAAAATGCGGTCAAGCAGCAAAACGCAATCAATCAATCAATTTAACAATGAACTAAATAATTACTTAGTGACTTGTTATCAATATTTGAGCAATTCTAGAGAGTGTGTAATCGAACGATATCAGTCCGGCGATGTGTAGAAAGACAGAGAGACAGAGAGGGGTGTGACTGGAGATTTATTTGTAATAATTATATTTGGGATAGAAACGAAACTATTGAATCCAAGGTAGACGTCCTCTGCCACAACAACAGCAGCCGTTTGAATCGGAAATTATTTTCGTCCCCGGAAAAGTTTTGACATTCGGGATCATCAGGTTAAAACAGTTCCCGCCGTCCATTCTTCATGCTGGATGCGGGAATCAAATAAGCGATGTTTCCATTTGTGGGATCGATCCATTGTGTCAATTGAATCTGCGGTTCCCGGGTGCCTCTCAGTCTGCACGGCAAATGAGGTCTTGTACAAATAATAGGGTTTGCAGGCACAACTGGACCGACTCATTACTCCCTCCTGCCTTGCCCGGTCTCTCCTGTGGAGACGGCGGATTACACCGTCAGTGTTATAATTACTGCGGACGGACGTCCAGCCAGTCGTGCACGTACGGAACATCGTGATCTGATGGGAAACGAGGAACTCCATGCTGTAAATTTCACGGTCTAAGATTAGCCAAGACCCTCCAGGAAATATAGAGATAAAGAGAGTGGAATTGAGATACAAGCAGTTGTTAATTAAGGCCGATGTGTTTGCCAATGACTGGTTCGTGTTGGCAAAATGAACTTATACGGACCAGCGTTATGGGATATACAGGACACAAGTCTCTCCGTGCTGTAAATTTTACGGTCTTAGAATAGTCAACACCCTGAAGAAAAGATAAAGAGAGAGGAATTGAGATGCATGTAGTTGCCAATTAAGGCCGATGTGTTTGCCAATGTCTGGTTCGTGTAGGCAAAATGAACTTATACGGACCATCGTGATGGGATGCTGTAAACTTTATGGCCTTAGATTAGCCAAGGCCTTGCCGGAAATCTAAGATAAAGAGAGTGGAATTGAGATACAGGCAGTTGCCAATTAAAGCCGATGTGTTTGCCAGTGACTGGTTCGTGTAGGCAAAATGAACTTATACAGACCATCGTGATGGGATGCTGTAAACTTTATGGCCTTAGATTAGCCAAGGCCTTGCCGAAAATCTAAGATAGAGAGAGTGGAATTGAGATACAGGTAGTTGCCAATTAAGGCCGATGTGTTTGCTATTGACTGGTTCGTGTAGGCAAAATGAACTTATCTACGGACCATCTTGACGGGTCTGTCCGTGCTGAAGATTTTATGGCCTTAGATTAGCCAAGACCCTAGAGGAAATCTAAGATAAAGAGAGTGGAATTGAGATACAGGTAGTTGCCAATTAAGGCCGATGTGTTTGCCAGTGACTGGTTCGTGTAGGCAAAAGGAACTTATCTACGGACCATCTTGACGGGTCTGTCCGTGCTGAAGATTTTATGGTCTTAGATTTGCCGAGACCTAGAAGAAAATCTAGAGATAAAGAGAGTGGAATTGAGATACAGGCGGTTGCCAATTAAGGCCGATGTGTTTGCCAATGCCTGGTTCGTGTAGGCAAAAGGAACTTATACAGACCATCGTGATGGGATGCTGTAAACTTTATGGTCTTAGATTAGCCAAGGCCTTGCCGAAAATCTAAGATAGAGAGAGTGGAATTGAGATACAGGCAGTTGCCAATTAAAGCCGATGTGTTTGCCATTGACTGGTTCGCGTAGGCACAATGAACTTATACAGACCATCGTGATGGGATGCTGTAAACTTTATGGTCTTAGATTAGCCAAGGCCTTGCCGAAAATCTAAGATAGAGAGAGTGGAATTGAGATACAGGCAGTTGCCAATTAAGGCCGATGTGTTTGCTATTGACTGGTTCGTGTAGGCAAAATGAACTTATCTACGGACCATCTTGACGGGTCTGTCCGTGCTGAAGATTTTATGGTCTTAGATTTGCCGAGACCTAGAAGAAAATCTAGAGATAAAGAGAGTGGAATTGAGATACAGGCAGTTGCCAATCAAGGCCGATGTGTTTGCCAATGCCTGGTTCGTGTAGGCAAAAGGAACTTATACAGACCATCGTGATGGGATGCTGTAAATTTTATGGCCTTAGATTAGCCAAGACCCTAGAGGAAATCTAAGATAAAGAGAGTGGAATTGAGATACAGGCAGTTGCCAATTAAGGCCGATGTGTTTGCCAATGTCTGGTTCGTGTAAGCAAAATGAACTTATACGGACCATCGTGATGGGACAGGACAAGAGTCTCTCCGTGCTGTAAATTACACCGTCTTAGATTAGCCAAGGCCCTGCAGAAAATCTAAAGATAAATAGAGGGGAATTGAGATACAGGCAGTTGCCAATTAAGGCCGATCGATGTGTTTGTTAATGACTAGTTCGTGTAGGCAAAATGAACTTATACCGACCACCGTGACGGTATGAAACACGAGTATCTCCGTGCTGTGAATTTTACGGTCTTAGATTAGCCAAGACCCGGAAGGAAATCTAAAGATAAAGAGAGGTGAATTGAGATACCAATTAAGGCCGATGTATTTGCCAATGACTGGTTCGTGTTGGCAAAATGAACTTAAATAGTTTACACGCCACTTCATTGCCGAGGGTTATTGAGGCAGGGCAGATACAGATTCCCATCACACGCAGACTCCGTTCACGAATCTCCCTCGCGCCTCGTTATCTACTACGGACAGGAATAACCAGTTGCTCCTTAGATAAGCCGTCTTAAGATTGGTTCTGTTTTGGGATCCTCCCGAGGGAACTGTCGTCAGCTCGCCACATGAGTGAACGGAGTTCGCACACAGCAACGTGATAGATAGAGCACTGATGACAAAAGATATCTGTTCTCACAGCAGACGGAAAATATCTAGATATTGGAGAAAGAAATAGGTATCAGGAAGAATTCCGTTATAGTTTGTCAAGGTCTTCTGTGAGAGGGCCCAAATCAAATAATGAGATCGAAGATTAAGTTGGCAATTCGATACATGCCTCCAAGAAGTTGAAACCGTCAATGATTTATGACTTTTCTTTATTCAGTCCCACAGGAGATACTGACTTATGACATGTCTTTATCTCAGTGATGTATTAACTCTTTTGACATGTATTGATAAAGCCGGAAGGAGGAAGGACACTTGAAAGACACATCTATATGTAAAGAGAAATACATGTATAACCTGTATGCTAATAACATTTGTAAGAATGATACTATATCCTTTAGTATTCACTGCCTTCTGAAGCAACAAAACATAAAATAAATCCCTGCTGCTCTTCATACTCACGGCATTACTTTATATTTACGCAATGAATTGATAATTGCAATCGTAAAATTGACAAGGGCAAAACTTTGATATCCTTTGTAGATCATCATACGCCGTTTACACCTTGTAATACTGGTAAAAGGCCATATAGGGCGCTTAGACAGATTTTAGGCGGAAGTTGCTTTTATGCCTAAGTCCCTCTAAAGCAGCGTTAAGTTTTCAAGCAGTCCATCTCCATTCTAGGTCGTTATTGTACACTAATACGCAAATAAAGCAGATAAGACTATGTGTTTTATGATTACGACTTAAGCATGCATGGATGAGAACTTGTAAATGTGTATGTTTTTCATCGAGTTTTCATGGAGCTCTGTGATTTGTGCGTAGGGTCTTTACAGGAGGTTGGCTTACTTTACGTGCGTCAAGTGCCATTCGGTGTGCCTTTAAGTGGCGCATTGCCATTATTGGTTATCATCAGACAAAATCCAATATGCATAAAAAATAATTCTTATAGTACATATGTCTATATCTTTCGATCTAAATTTGTATTTATCTATTCATCACTCTCTCTCTCCCTCTGCATATATATATATATATATATATGTGTGTGTGTGTGTGTGTGTGTGTGTGTGTGTATGCGTGCGTGTGTGTGTGCGTGTGTGTGTGTGTGTGTGTGTGTGTGTGCGTGTGCGTGTGTGTGTGTTTATGTAAATGTGTGTTATGACATTGAGCAATTGATGGACATAATTTATGGATATGCTTTATTTTCGACTTTTTGTCTTTGCCGTTTATTTCGATAGAATCGAAACCCATTTATTCAAATATGCAGAAAATATGCAAATGGACAGAAAAACACACTGGTGCTTTAGTCTTTGGTGATTGACTGCAAGCACCTAAAAGGCAGCCGTTTATATATTAATGTAATGCCATACAAAGAACATACAGACATTATATCCATAACAAAACCATTACAGGAGCGAGAACCTTATGTTAGTCAGTAGTTATAGGCCATTTGAATGAATGATTAGCTGCCAATGGTTTTCGGCAACAATATACATGTAAATTAGGCGATTATTCAAGCTTGAGGCTTATCTAGATCTGCAGCATAGATCGTTATCCGTGCGTTATCTGTTCGTTATTTCGAGAGACACTAACTGACGATGTGTTTCTACCATTTCTTTATCTCTGAGCCTGCCCTGTCAATATAGTTCCTGTAAGAGATCTGAGTAACTTTCACGCGCGATCTGAAGCAATTGAGGCCGGGTAAATACGTGTTTAGAAGATTGAGAAGGTATCCCATGGCTTAAGGAAGAGCAAAACCAACTAAAGAAAGCCCCTGTGAAAGTCCATAGGTCATTACAGAAACAGCATCCAATCCATTAGCTTTAACGATCCTTGCCAATTGACTTCGGTGGGGTCTCCTCTCGCTGAGGGGATTCTATTGCATAGGAATTTGTATTCCAGATGCGTGCGCAATGACCACAGTGTGCCTTTGGTGATATTTTTGTACTGTGTAATGAGTACGTAGTGTCGTGTCAAAAGTAACCTGATGGCACACATTTATACCAAGAATGAGGAGCTGGAGTTATGGTAGAGCATAAAAAAAATCACGGGTCTTAGTGGCAGGTGTGCAGATGTTGACACACTGGCAGCACCAAATCCTTAGACGTTTTTGGCACCTTTAGACAGGTTAGCCGTGAGGCTCGATGGGCGTTAGTCCACCGCCATGGGGGCAGGGGCATGGCTAGTATAAAAATTAGGACCTACTGATTCTAATTCCAACGCTCTAGCCGTTGCACCACACAGAAACTCCCGTATGGTACAGGATATGATCACCTATAAAATAAAACCAGTCCGAAGACACCAATTACAACTCATTACCAACTGTACACGGTACACAGGAGGACTAAAGCATGGAAATTCCGTAATAAACTCAATCTTAACTTCACCAGACATCCGCAAATACCATGCTCTTGTGAGTTATTCCACTTCTACACTCTATGGGTCAAGATCTAAGTGCTTTTTCATCAGAGGAAATTCATATTCATTACGTAACAGGCCAGGTCGGTGAGGTCTCTAACATAACGGTCCTTACCGCAGAACGGCCCAGGCACGCACAGCATGTTTAAACGTACGTGATGACATACGTGTTATTCACCACGTCCCAAATAACTACCTGCAGCACAGATTCAGTACCTACCCACTGTACTCTACTGCCTTGTTGTAATGCATGGCCACACCCCGAACGGGCACTGTTAGCAATAAAACCTGGGTAATGACTGCAGCTGCAAACGATACACGTCCGCTACCACGCACCAGAGCTGTTTCGGGTTCAGTTATGTTCTTAGGGATAACAAAAAAGTCGTTAAACGTCCATGAATCTATCGGGGCGAGACTAATGAAAAGCAATAGTTTGACACGGCAAATTAGACGGTCAAAAAAGTGACACGTTGCAGAAACGGTTTGAACTTCAGCGGTGAAAACGCACGGCACTACCCGAATGGTCCTTCTCTAAAGGATTGGTTCTGCTTTGATATTAACGACGGGATATCTTCACGCTATACATTCTATACAATCCATCAAACAGGCAAGCAGTTTTCATGTGCATTCAACTGCGCTGTCTTCTTTATCCTGCTTTGAGAGATCAGGCTTTGAGTGGCGTCGTTAGCAACATAGAAATGATATAGTTACGTTTATTGAATTGTATTATACGTTCATGGCTTTAACATCCTAAAGCCTGTGAGTGCATGCAGGGAGCCAATGAAAGGTGCACTCTCACCGGACTTGGGGCACGCTTGCGGCATTACGGGGTTCGTTCACTGCGTCACTGTTTTGTTATTTTCTCCGATTTTTTTAATGATTT
>NC_049986.1:20252576-20289033 GCF_000003815.2 Branchiostoma floridae | reverse complement strand
CTTATCTGAATTCGTTCGTCTCTTTCGAACCCAGCAATGCCGCAAGCGTGCCCCAAGTCCGGTGAGAGTGCACCTTAAGCTAATGTAGGGATCAGGTAAATTTCCCACAGGACCTGCGTGTCTCGGCCAGACCTGCCGAAAAGTGGCAAGAGGTTTAAAGTGAGGTTTAAAGTTTCTTGTACCAGCCTATATTGTCTTGAGCGGCATGAAAGGACGGTGAAATTGGAGCCTATCTCTCCTGAAGCCCCGGCCGTGTGAAACGGGACAGGCAGCGGCGATGATCGACCGCGGCCATTCCTGAGCGGCACACCATCGATCCCCGCACGGTCGGGACCATATGTCTTCGGAAATCGATGGTCGGGCCTCGTGGTGGATTCTTATATTAAATCCTGCAGTCAACTTTGCCAATATCCGAAGAATCACACATCGGTCATAGTTAGTGGGCTGCAGTAAGGGACGGAGGCCCGCGACAGGGTGGAGCTAGTACGGGCATCGAAGATGGGCGACAAACATTAGATTACTGCTTAGATCATAGTCATAATTGTTACTAATAACCAATGAGGACTGCTTTTTAGGTTAGCCTCAAACGTGACATCGAAATCGTTATTCTATCTCGCGTCAGTGCCAATATCTGGAAAATCTATTTCGTTTTCCTTATCATTAGTAGTAAGTGCTTGATATCTAACTATCACATATCCATCAATCCTTAAAATTGCACAAATGGTACAGCTGTATCAATCAGCCATTAGGTAATGTTGTTCGTCACACACAGAGACGTCAATACGCATATTTGATTGAGAGTGGGCGAGATTTGATTCATTCAACTTTCCTTGACGGACTTCTTATTCGGATTAGAATGCATCTCACACATGGGGCATATGTTTCGTAGCAATCGTACCAAGATTACGTAAGACAATGACCTCAAGGCACGATGACGCTGGAGATAATGACTTCAAACTGAAAGTAAGAAGGGAGATGACAATGATAGGTGACTCGGGGTTTCAAAAGGAAAAAAAACTACATCTGTCATAATCCGATCTATTCGTCACACAAATGCTAGTAAATCCGGCCAGAGTAGCACGGTACGCCCAAAGGAAGGTTTTAACAGCCAAACAACAAAGTGAGTTCCTTCAAAACTTCCGGGGGGATTTTAGTTGGAAATGGGTACTCTGTTACGTACACTGTCCATTTGCATGATTTTCCTAGTTATATTTATGATAAACATTTGTTCCAAAATCCATATAGCTTAAATGTAGTCTTCTGACAAGCACATGTGTCCATCTTATGGCAAATAAACTTATTTTTTAGTTCCAAATTTGCAAATCGAACCTCCTTGGCAATCCAACAGTCCTACCATGCCTGACGGAGATCCCCATGTTCCTCTGAGCACCTGCTAGCTGGTGCAGGACGTCGATCATCACTGATCCCTGTGTGGACTCAGCTGCCTTAGCGGCGCGACAGAGACGGATGGACTGTCATGACCTCTCTATGAAGACCCTTGGACTAAGCTAAAAAAAACTAATGTTAAGGTTGGCTTTGTTTTCATTTATTTATTTCAAACATGAAACCAGAATCCCGACAATCAAACATGGTCCTACCATACCTGAGAGAGGTCGTTATCTGAGACACTGTCACCGTGACTCTAATTTGAATTTGTATGCTTATGTTTGGTTCCAAAGTTGCACATGGAACCTCCCAGGCAATCCAACGGTCATACCCTTCCCTTGGTTCCCTGACATCTTGCCGGTTCTGAACACCTGTTAGCTGATGCAGGATGTCGATCATGTTCCTACGATGACTCATGGAGATTGTAATCATCTAAAGTTACCTGCTTTTAATTTGTTCTAAATTTGCACATGAATGGGACCACCTTGGCAATCTAACATACACACCATGCCTAACGAAGATCTGACGGTTCCCTTGCCTGGCTTTGAACACCTGTTAGCTGGTGCAGGACGTCGATCATCGCTGATCCCTGTGTGGACTCAGCTGCCTTAGCGGCGCGACAGAGACGGATGGACTGTCATGACCTCTCTATGAAAACCCTTGGACGAAGCTAAAAAAACTAATGTTAAAGTTGACTGTTTTCATTTATCCCTACCAACATGAAACCTAAATCCATGGTCCTACCATGCCTAAAGGAAGGTCGTTATCTGAGACACTGTAAATATGACTCTAATTTGAATTTCTCTGCTTATTTTGGTTCCAAAGTTGCATGCAGATGAAACCTCCTTGGCAATCCAACAGCCTTAGCCACCATGCCTGACGGAGATCCGCAGGAACCCTGAGATCTGTCTGACTTTGAGCACCTGCTAGCTGGTGCAGGACGTCGATCATCGCTGATCCCTGTGTGGACTCAGCTGCCTTAGCGGTGCAACAGAGACGGATGGGCTGTCATGACCTCTCTATGGGAAACCATAACAATAAGTGGGTCACACATGTGAAGGGTCGGGAGGTAAGTCTGTAGGTCACAGGTCCGGTGCCACACAGGCAGGAAGCAGATCAACTTGTCCTCCGCGAAAATAGAGAAATGGATTGTCATCTTAAGGCCTAGTTTCTTACATGTCCTCATTTTTTTGTCTATGCCGTCTGACACCAATTGTCCGCTTTAGCAGCTTACGTGTGCTGACGTAGGTCGCTGTAGTGGTTGTTGGTGTTGGCCTTAAACTTCTTTGTGTAATTTGTACTTTGTGTAGCTTACGTGTGCTGACGTAGGTCGCTGTAGTGGTTGTTGGTGTTGGCCTTAAACTTCTATGTGTAATTTGTACTTTGTGTAATAGTTGTTGTCATACATTGTACCATGTACAATTGTGGTTCAATAACGTTCTTCTATGTGTCCCGTATAGTCACTATGTGCTGTGGCAGTGATCTAGTGAGTTGTTTATTGTATGTCTGTGTTTAAAACTAAAGGGCAACATATTATTTGAGTTGAATGGAAATACTCCTGTGGCATTTCATGCAAAAATGCTGTATTCATTATTTAGTTAACACACGAGCTTCGCAGGCACGCTAAGTCAGTTTATGCAGACTATGACAGTTTGCAAAACATTTGCTTATTCTAAAGGCCAAAATATTAGTCGAGTTTTATAGATGAACTATTGTGGCATTTTAAGCAAAAGTGCTTTATTCATTTTTGGTACGCCTTCATTAAGCCTGTAATGGATTATCAACTTCAGACCTAGATTCTTTAACCATGTTTTCAAGTTTATTGTATATCGTTGTTGAGTTCGATACTGGTTAATACTAAAGGTAAACATATTAGTCAAGTCGGATATACTTCTGTGGTATTTTAAGCAAAATTGCCGTGTTCGTTATTTGGTAGTTCTTCATTTAACAAGCCTGTGATAGAGGATAGCCGTCTATTGTATATCGTGGCTTATACTCTCTCTTTGTCAGTTAGTCTATACAGACGATGACACTACGCAAAACTTTTACTTTTACTAAATGCCAATGTTTTAGTTGAGTTGTATATATATACTCGGCCTATGGCATTTTAAGTAGAAATACCGTATGCATTATTTGGTAGTCCTTCATTATCCCTGTGATTGAGATAGCCGCCCATCGTACGTATTGCATTCCCATTCTCTTGTATTGTATTCCCATTCATTTGCCTTGTAATACCACGGCAATGCGACGAAGAGCAATAATCAGGTAACAGAAACGAGAAAGCGCTCTTTTCTTCGGGAAACTGTGTCCTATATATTTACCGCACCTAAAGATGAAATAGGTTCTGTCAGATCTAGAGCGAGCAAAATAGGTTTTTGTACTAGATACTGAAAGATGTTAATGATGCACTTTATAAAATCAATAGATGAATGATCTTCTTCAATCAAAGTGACCGCTGCGGTAATGTGGTAGCCTGGATTTCCCAACCCAAGCCCCAGACAATTGCTCTGGCTCTCCGCAGCAGCCAGCCATAGATGAATGGCCCCTCCCGTGAGCTTTAATCAAGAACTATGAACGGTCCCGCTCAGGCACCAAACAGGAGAGATTACACTAGCTGCAGCCGGCTGATTGCCGGTGTCTCGTACAGATCGGCAGCAATAGGGCGGAGGAACCAACCAGCCTTTGTATAAAGACCGACCAAAATACCTCTTTTGTCGTCGTCTGGCCTAGATACGATCGCAGGGGAACGGTGAAGTCATCTTTAAACGGTTAAAGGATCACGGACAGAAGAGCGTCTTTAGAAAGGGAAACAGAGGGAGAGGAACCTCTTGTCGTCTACGCGTTTGTACATTTGTGAGACAACGGAAATCACTGACGCTGTGCGGGGCAATTATATGACACACTGTTTCCGGGCTTAAGCTTGAAAGACTGGATAGCATTTTCTTTTCACCAAAACTGAAGAGGCTGCTGCATCGAAGCCAGAAGAAGAAATCAGCCGTTGGTTGTCGGCTTCTGTAAGTGTGCGCCGTACTATTCCTGATCTTATGTTATGTATGTTTCTTGGTTATCCAATTGCACTTCGATTTACTAACTGTCCAAACTGTTTCATTAAACGAGTTCTACGACAATTGTAACAGCAATTTAATCCGGTAGAATTAAGTCGCGTTAGGTACATGTATGCTGTAGGCATTTTTTTTGACAATGCATGATGCCCCGGCTGAGAAGCGGACAGGTTCTTATGTACGACTCCTGCCTGGCACTTGTACTGAATCTAAACCAATGATAAAACATTCCTGTAGATAACGCGCTCTTCTTGACAGGCATTGTCGCTTCCACCGCGTCGCCTTGAAGCTGAATATTCGTCACTGCATGGTGTTCCTTCAGGAAAATTTAACATTCTATCAGAGCAGAATAGATGCGTTGATGTGATTCACACAAACAGCTGTGAGGACCTACCCATGGATGTGTCATAAGCATCATCAAATTTGACTTTATGTTTGCCATATTTTATTACAAACGTGAATGATCACCATATGTCCATGGTTACCAGTGAGCATACAAATGTAGAAGCAAACCATTGTTTACAGCGATCTCACATACCCTGATGGCTACAGGCAATCCCCGACCTTGTGAAATTGAATATCCCGTTCCATGAGTTACCGATGAAATACTCGTCTCTCATTTTCAATTAATGTTTGTAATAATGACGTCGCACCTTCCCTTTGCTCGGGCCTTGATTAAAAGACCCGCAGGGCAGGCGATCTATCAGTCACGCTGAGGCGGGCTCGCTGAAATCATGTCACGCCAGCCTGGGATGTTTTCATTAAACAGTAACAACTGAGAAGCTTCGAAAGCTTCCCAAGCTACGAACTGTATGTTGTGTGTATGTTGTTTGAGATATTGTAAAAACTGAGACGTCAGTACGACTGTGTGTTGCCTACAGTCTGGTAAAGGCTTTGTTCATCTCCATCCCCCGAGCAGCTTGCCCTGGAACTACAGTAGCGTTTCAAATCTTGAAAGAGGGATAACCGAAAAGAAGAAGGAAAGAGTTGAGCATGAATATCAGAGGAACGACAGGAACTCAACAATGACCGCTATTTGTAATGGCATACTTCACTACCCTGCCAGTAACGCGCACTAATGGTATAGTAGTATTATCATTTTCTCACGGATTGAATAATCAAATTGTCATGTCGTATTCGCTTCATACTCCGTTTTTATGATCATTAGGAATACTTCGAAATGTATTTACACAGATTTTGTGGATTGCATGTTAGATTAAACGATTTGATATGTCTACCATACAAGATTAAATCAGGCTCTCATGTGTCCTCCCGTATGAGGGGCCTCAAATTAATGCTAATATAGCGCGAACTTTCTTGCACGGCAATCGTATAAGGTACAATGTATTCGGCATCAACTATTGCACAAAGTACAAAATAGAGGTACAGAATAGAACTTAAAATCCTATTACAGCAATGTTGCCCTAACGATTTTAGATTATTTGGACTAAGTGCTCAGTATTTACACCTTTCTAAAAACGGAAAATAAGATATTTCGCTACTTCAGATAATTGATTATTACCTTTCTTACATTAAGATGCGATTTTGCAAGACGTCTTAGTTAGAGAAAAGATCGATATCAAGGCCTCTCCCAGATTTAGACCACAATTTTCACCAGGGGGGAGGGGTGGCATCAGTCTTTGGCTACTTAAATACAGTATTGGGAACTGATCAATCTTACATTCCAGATCTCTTTGTGTGGAGGGAATCTATCGATCAGGGCTTCTGCATTGACCTCTGATGACGACTTAATTGTTATGGATGAAACATTTCAGCGATGCTGAGTATATCAGGCTGAGAGTGAGAAATAACTTAGTTCGGCTTCAACAGTTTTGTCTTACAATATATCAGCTTGCGCTTTTGCTATGCCAAAATATTATATCACAGGCTCGAGGCATGATACATACAGATCGGTGATGTATTTATATTGTGGCACATGGCTTACATATACTTTATGATTTTATTAATGTCAAAGTTGCTGTATAATCATACTGACTGTAGACATAACTAATGTCACCATGGGGCACCGTACGTAGAATGAATATTCATATGGTGATCATAGTTAGGTATTGTTATTGAATTAAAAGCCAGCCATTTACCTCGATTTGCCGTCATTATGCGTTGGTTTAAAGCTATAATGAGTATCATTATGAGGCGTATCTCTCTTAGCAAAGGCACATCTTATCAGATGCATATGTAGGAACCACACATAATTGCCTTGCCGTTGTCTTTGCCTACATGAAACATTAGGAAAATGACATGTTATAGATGGCATATTTCTCAGGGAGGCCATTACCGCACGACTGATGATTCCTCATGACTTGGGTAACAGCGTCAGGGGTAATACTAGTAGTTTTGTACATTATCAGCACTAATTGTTGACACTGCACTCCGTGTGATATGATCACTATCAGTAAGGCTCCTCTGTAATTACGCATGATTAATAGTGTAATAATGCCATGATGGCTGCATTTGAGTCATCCTTGCTCTACAAGTAATTGAAATGTAGTATGGAATATGCACTAATGGAAAAACAGGTCTAAAGTATTTAAAGTTAACTTTTTGGAACGCGGAAACTTGTTGTGCAGACACATTGTTTGTTTTTTTTGGAAATGGTTTTGTAGCAGCGACAGTTTATGCAAAATATATGCAAACCAGAAGGCCAACACTGTCGTTCTTTTTATCCAAAATACAAGTTTCTCGCTTAGTGCAATACTATCTATCCATCCATCCATCCATCTATCTATTTATCTAACTAAGTATCTATCTATCTTTCTATCTATCTATCTATATCTATATATGTATACAAAGCTTAAACGAGAGAGAGAGAAAGAGAGAGGGGGAGTTATAAACGCCATATATGTGTATAGTTATTTCATCACTAGCACAAGATATAGATATGCATTCTTGTATAACGCCTACATAATGTGAAGGTTGCGCCAGTGGTAACTATAACGGCATCTCCTGCTGTTCTCCATCAGCTGGCACCCAGCTGCTTCACGGCAATCATGAGAGGTGGTTCCAGAAGGCCAACACTGTCGTACTTCTCATTCAACATACAGGTTTCGTGCTTACTGCAATACAAATTCTTGTATTTCTACATCTTGTATTTCTACATGGTAACTATAACAGCATCTCCCGCTGTTCTCATCAGCTGGCACCCAGCTGCTTCACGGCAATCATGGGAAAGGGTTTACAGAAGAGCAGACACTGGGTCAGACTTGTAAAATGTACCGGGTCATGCCGCTTCTTTTAACCTTCAATCAGCTCAACGTGACTATCATACCTTAATAAGTACATACGTGTACTATACAGGCAATTCAATACTAGAAAGTATTGAATCAGCTTGGATACCCATGTAACACATAGCACCAGAGTTCACCATAGCGATGATCAATGTGTATGAAATAAAATATGTTGTCTTTTTTTTAAAGTACTACAGTTAGAAAGTTACTCAAAATAATACTTCAATATAGGTCAAAATTAGGCTATTGTAAACCCATGGAAATGCAATGTGTAAAACGTTACAAATTGAATTTGGACTCCTAAAATTGTTGATGATGCATTACATTTAGAGTATTAAGCATTTTGTAATGCACTAATTACCATACGGGTTCAATAAAACTTGGAACTGCAGTACATCAAGCAAGGTATTTGCTCTCTTAAATAAGAGTTCGTCACTAAGCATACATATAATTTTTAATGTAAGCTGTATTTAGAGAGATTTAATTTCTATCATTTGCAATTGGTTGCGATGTAAATAGACATTGAGAATGATGAAGACATAGCTAAGATGGAATTTGATATAACGCCGTCACCTGCGGTATCGCGCGTTGCTGCAGTCGCCGGTAATGACTGTGCCCCCGGTATCTCTGCGTGACATTGAAGCAACCTTAGCATTTCCACACCAGACAACCGTCCTGGTGGAGACTCCAACTCGATTTAGCGGAACGCCTGGCGGACAAATCAGGGCAAATTAAAGTGTCTACAGCTGTTATCCGTTTAGCAGGAGGATTACTGCTGCGGCCAACAGGGACGCCATCACATTACTCGGGGATTCCTGTTTCCCGGTGTGTTCTCGGGGAAGCCATTAGCAATAAGTGGTGGGTTTTAAAAGGCAAACATCAGGAATACGTATACGGTTTCTGTTAAGGTGGTATCTCACTGCACTTGGGGCACATGTGCAGCACTGCGGGGTTCGTTCACTGCGGCACTGCTGTGTTATTTTCGCCGATGTTTTTTTGTGTAATTTAGATATTGCGTGGTACGTGCAAGTATGACTTAGAAGACAGCAAAATACACAAAACGAAGAAAACTCGTTTATTTAGTCTCTAAAATTCATTGTGTAATCTTTGAGTGCATTGAAATACCACCTTACGTCTAAGGAGCTCAGATGTTATATTTGAGAGCACCAGTGGTGTTATATGTTGATAATACACATAAACTGAAACTGAAACTTGATCAAACTGCTTTTGACATTATTTTTTAGCTGATGCCAAACCGAATCTTCAAAGCTAGTTCCATTGAGGTCGCTTGTGGTTGCAATGAAACTGCCCAGCAATCCACCTCATACTTGAGTTACGTTCGGAAACCATCCTAGTCCAACAGTGACGCAGTCTGTATAGAAAAGACCACAGTGTGTATCATAGTGCCATTACATGGGGTATGATCATAATGGCATCATGATTGATCATGTACTGTGACCGGATATCAAAGTTTATACCTTTCAGATATACGACCGTACTTTTTCGGTTTATCATTGACTGACGGCATTCCTTTAGCTATGCTATCACCGTACCCAGCGGGTATGTGCCCACTACCTTGGTGCTTTGGTCTCCCCTAATGTGTCTTTGTGACCGAAGATAATCTTGTCCGAAAAGTAAGACCATACTTTCAAAGTATCCCGTGCTCCAGGCAGAATTATTCATGTCACACGGCTAAGAAAACGATGGTCCTATTTCTATTTCATCAATATGCCATGAGTAGGCGAACACCATATTCGTGAAATATTAATAAAGCATGTGGGCAGCACCGCACGTCTAAATGGGCTTCGTGCATGCGCCGCATCTCAAGTAACTCCATAAGTAGAACCGGCGACTTGCCGTGATTTACAAATATGTAAGATATCTTTTTATATATCGTATAGCTTTATGTGGTGCATAAATCTAATTGTTAGATGCATATAAGAATATACATGTCAGGCCAACTTAGTTCTGCTTCAACACTTTCGTTTGAGAAGTTACCAGGTGGCACTTTGCAATTCCAAAATATGGTATCATATGCTTAAAGCAGGATACTAATAAAATCGGAAATGTATTCACATTACAATACATTACAAAATGTATTTGAAGTTGGTACTAGCTCTAGGTATTAGAAAGCATGGTAAGTTACAACATAATTAGAATTTGCGAGATAGTACTATGTGATATATTTGAAAATCTAAAACTCCTCTTGGAACTAAAGCATGTTTACTTAGTATATCAAATGCATACGTATCAAGTTAGATTTATTTCATGTTGTTATATAATGATGCGTTTTATAACTGGTGAGCAAAGTTCTCTTTGGCGGTACTAAAACTTTTACACCCATATACAGTCAGTTTTGCTCTTTAGCATTCATCTTGTGGTATCTTTGAGGCAGCTGCATTGTCTATGCACTTTGCTCATGACTAGACGTCTATTGCTATAAAGCCCCATTTATTACGTCTTCTGCTGCCTTTGTGTGTTAGGAAGCCCCAATCTTCTTGTCCCTCCACCGCAAGATCACTGGCTACATATTAGCCAAGCAACGCACAAGTATTGGTCCAGGAATAGGTAGTATTTGTCAATATTGCCATTAAAATGACTGCCTCTGTTCGTTTTCTTGTCACAAATGTGCTGTCTCTGGTACATTCCCATGCCACTCTATGCAGTTGAAGCAAAATCGGAGCCTGCCTAGCAGCCAGCAATTTGAATTCCTCACCAGTGCATACGAAGACCTCTGATTTGCTGAGTTTTACGTAGTCCAGAAATATAGCCTTGCTTCAATCTTGCGTCATCCTTACCCAACTACCGATCAGTGTGATGTATGGCAGGGAGAGCGACGTGGCCCAAGACGTCCTTCCTCAGAGCTCCCGCGTAATTCATGTCTAAGTAGTTGAAAGGGACGGTTGGTAGATAATGGAGAATATCAAATTAAAATGTTGATATAATTATTATGAACTATTTAACTAGTTAAGGGCCTGTAAGGCCAGGGGTTACTGCAAACAGAAAATTCAGTCATTATTTCCGCACGGATGATTTGTTGAAGATGAATTCCTAACTGGCTCTACTAAGTGCATGGTTTACGTGGGCATTATAGCTAAGCATGTTTTATGGTGCACTCGGAACTTACGCGTCCTCTTTTCTTGAGGCTGATGCAACTGAGTAGTTGCTTTCCCAGCAAAAGGCTAACAAAACATTATAGGGATCATCTACGTAAAACAGATTGTATATTGAAGCTCGTGATTCCTGAATAAGCCGTTGATAACTATAGTCGAGTGTGTATCATGGCGTTGTAGTCAAAACAAAACCACTACATGTCCAGAACTAAAGATGCAAAAACTTGAAGTTCTACTGAAGTACCTAATTTGATCACAGGGGGCCCAAACATGGCCTTGGCCCTCGTATTTTTAAGACCTACCCACAGACGAATTATCATTATTACTCCTCCAGTCGACTTCATTCTTACGTTATTATGCTGACCACAAATATCCGATGCACAGACAGACGCACAGACCGGCAGGCATGCCAAAAACAGTACCTTCATTTTCATGGAGGTAACAAAGCGAACCGCTTGTACATCATGATTACTGATCACGAGAAGAAGGACTTGATCATCGGGCAAACCATGACGTCATGCCGACCGATCTGGCCTTCAGACCGACAGACATGCCCAAACAATACCTCCATTTTTCACGGAGGTAACACAGCCGGTCACATCTACATCATGATCACCGATCACGACAAGATCACCTCGATCTTCCGGCAAATCGTGACGTCAGTCCAGCCCTTTAGACCTACAGGTATATCAAAACAATACCTCCATTTTTTACGGAGCTAATAACGCCAACCACCTCTACATCATGATTACCGATCACGAGAAGATCACCTCGATCTCCAAGCAGATCATGACGTCAATTCCACCGGCCAGGCCTTCAGACCGAGAGACATGCCAGAACAATACCTCCATTTTTCATGGAGGTAACAAAGCCGGCCACCTCTACATGTACATCATGATTACCGATCACGAGAAGACCTCCTCGATCTTCAGGCAAATCATGACGTCAATCCGACCGACCGGGCCTTCGTTCCCGCGGACATGACGACGAGGGGTCCCCCGGTGCTCGTTCGGTGCCATTAGGTCTGGTCCGTACGGCCGGGGTCGTGCAGAGGCGGACTAAATCAGAAGACTAGTTCCAATCGATACCAGGATAACAGCCTCCTTTGTGGCTGAGATGAGATCTTGGAGACCGGGATCAATCTTTTCCAGCCCATTATATGGGACTTTTGACAGCGATTAAGTATCTGGGTAAAGTGGGCAGCGTATTTGTAGGCAAGAGGTTGACTGATTCGCATCGGGTGATGTGGCAGGGTTTTTACGGAGAATCATACCGATCCGTGGTCGGTGTAAGTAATTGAACATTTGTCTTGTGCTGAGACAATCCAGCGTTAACGTTGGCCATCCACTTCCCGAGCCACCACATCAATCGGCCGGGGCCAGCCTGGATGGAGGGGTGTTCGCGCTGTACTTGGACGGTTAGATGGCAAGACGGCTGGCTAGATGTATGGGCGTGCTATCAGTTCGTAACCTGTATATCAAACATTATCTGTTCTTATATATACACTTGTACAAAGAAGCGACCATCCTGTTAGGTTAGCACCTTTAAATAGTTAAATTGTATCTTATTGCTTTTCTGCATATATCTATTATGTCTTTTATCAGTGACCTGTACCTAGCCCGTCGAGGCATGAATGCATGTCATTCATTCATTATGGTTGGCTGATGACACTTATCGGGTATTCTGATTCTATCTGTGTCTACGCCTCTCTATGGTACACAGGTCATTCGGACCACCATCTTTTGCAAATCTGATCATCTCTACATATTTTGTTTCAACTCATCAACTTCCAAGTTTAATCGAGGATATCATTGTCATTTCTCCATTAAGTAATTGTCTTGGAGTGTATCAAGTTAATTTATAGGATACCATAATGATACCTAACGGCTGAAGACGACGTATGCTACTGTCACTATTCTCCAAAAAGATGTGCACTGAAAAGAAAAGTAAACTCTTGAGTCGAAATCGTTACCCGGTTGTGATGGTGTTAAGTGTAGGTCAACAAGCTCTCTCCCACAAACCACAGCTTAAACATCACTGCATACAGCAGGGCAGTATAAGTAGTGAGAACCAAGATTAGGTTATAAAGTAACGCTTCCTGTGGATTAGCCGCCAGGACAGACTGGCGCCAGGACTGTCTGCCACCCGGGTCTATCTCGTCGTCTTTACCACATCCACGTTAAAATCCTCCCTTCATTTCTCGCCTATCGCCCGGTGGGGTATCTAAAACCTGCAAAGATCACGACCTGTCTGAATGGTGCAGTTTGCAGCACTGTGATGATTTAGGCAGTTCCCATCGTTATCAGGAAGTAACTATAATCGCCAAACTACTTTACCCAAGTGGCGATTTCGGATTATTAAGTTGCCCGGCAGTCAGAATGTCATACGAGGGTCAACCAATGTCAATTCAAGAAAGTCCGACGACTACGTTGAAGATTGCGCTGCAAAAGCAACTCCATGGGGCCTGTATCATAAGAGGGTGGAAAGACAACTTAAAGTTCAATAAGCAGGGATCAGACAGAGGAATTTATTCAAAGGTTTAGGTATCAGCATATTTCCTTCCGTTAATTGAAGCCCTGAGAAAACCTCCTACCTACAACACCAGTGTAACAGCATTCAAGCTTAACAGTGGCATTCAAGGACTGCTAAAATGACCATACTAAATGGCTGTTAGCGTAGTGGTTTAACGCCTGGATTTGTGATCTAGCGGCCCGGGTTCGAATCCCGGGAGTCAGGATTTTGTCGACGTCTCTTTCTGTGTCTACTCGCCTCTCAAGTTGTTTCACTAGCTCCCACCGTTACACAATGTTCTACTCGTAATTTAACGGGAAAATGCCACATGAATATACAGTGGCACTTTTTGTCTATTCGAAATGGTCCTATACGAAATAAATCAGCCATGCATGTATGGCCCTCTATTGCCGTTCATTCTCCAAAAGAGTTCATCACAGTACATTAGTGCATAATGATTTTTGTGGCTGAGTGGATAAGCCCTGCATTAAGTACCCTGCTGACAAAGACCAGATGTCAGATGCACTCCATCGCCTGATAAATCTCCATAACCCGGAGTTGATACGTCCAAACGCATTACTCTCCACAATGACGGAGCTCTAATCGTCCTATATACTGAAAATGAGGACTTCCTCAACGAATATGCAGAAAGCTAGGGCAGCCATCAAGTAAAGAGGCCTTAAACTTTAAACTCTTTAAACTTCAACTTATGTACAGGACTCATTTAAACTTTTAAAGGTAAAAACGTATTAAAATCTACCTGGCCGTGTTCGATTTTGCTGTGCAGCCTTTTAGGCAGAATTGTAATGGACGTCATGAACGCGTCTAGGTTACTTTCGACGTTTTATATGAGATGCATTGCCGAAGTGTGTGATAAGCATTAAACAGAGTAGAACTCCCTACGGTTAAAGAAGTGCTGGGCAGCACGTAAAGATGACATACTAGTAATCTTCAGTTTACCTACTTTTTCCTACTATCTTTTTACTACTTTATCATCTGCTTTTATCTACTTTGACACTGGCCTATCATGCAACCTTTTATTTTTTCACTGCAAGGATGTGTCGGAATGTTTGCATATGTGACCAGTTACCGACGAATCTGAAGCGGTTAGAGAGACAAAACCAACAACACTCCAAATATTTCACTCTAAGATCATCATTGGCGTCAGAAAAACTTACTTCTAGCTTTAGGTGGCATCTCAGTGCACTTGGGTCACGCTTGCTTTAGTGCGGAGTTCGTTCATTGCGTCGAGATTGTGTTGATGTATTTTCGCCGATTTTCTCTTGCACTCACCTGTTATGTTTCTAGACCAAACTATAAAGTTGAAGCAAAATGTTGGCATCTCCACCATTTCCGATCCTCCGGATTTCACACCATCACTTTAGATCTTATCTGTCCGGATTTACACACCAGAGATAATGGGACCCCCCTCCCTGTCGATAGATGTCGCTAATAACATACGTTATCGGATTAAGCGTGGCTATCGAGACGACCAGTTCCTGATAAGCAAATTGTTGGTGCTCACTTCACGGTAGTGAACATTAGCTAATAGGGCACGTCGTGCCATGCACACTCATGGAGAGGTGCTAAATAGGCAGGTTCACTTCAAGTTGAAAGAGATGATAATTTAGTTTATTACAAATTCTTGTCCGTGGGCTAATTTCGAGATTTTAACATTAGAGATTCAAACAGTGTAAAAAAACACATAACAAGTGTCTACTCTAGTCTAGTCTAAAAGCCTAACTAAGCCTAGATTCTGGGATATGGGGTTCGCCTTTTTTTCAGAGACAGTGGGAGACGAAAGACTTATTATGTGTGGATTTTTCGATGTTAAAAGGAGAATGTTTCTTTTTTAAATTTTCAGTGAATATGAAGACATTTTGGTGGAATTCGGTGGTATCTTCAAACAGCTCTTTTCTTTCGTGATCGTAGAACGAACAGTTTGACACAAAGTGATTTTCATCTTTTACCATGTTTGATGTGCATTGTTTGCAAGTTCTTTCAAGACTTCTTAGACTCAAACTTTTCTTAAAATTTATATTACACGGCTTAGGATAACCCTGTGTAACACAGGAACAAAAAAAATCAGTGCCGCTATTGGGTGAATCTCCTTCCTGACATGAAATTTCCCAAGCACTGGCCTTAACGTGAATAGTGCCCAGCTGTGTTTGTGTCAGCCTCAGTCCATGGTTTATTGGATTAAGGAGAAGTACTGGGCAGGTATTGATGGTCAGACATTGATTCTAGAACTTCCAAAGGTTCAACCCGGCAGGAATTCCCATCGTGAAGCCGAAGATATAAATATTCCCTGCTGGTTTCCGTTCTAAGAAGATTGCAAGGTGCATCCCCTTTATCTATGACCAATTGTACTTCGCGAGGGATAATCCCAAACGGCAGTGATGGAGCTCTTCCAACATGGATCCCCCTACACACGGTGATTCATACATATTGGGTTGGCTGCTTTATCTGTATTAACAAATAACTCATGTGGTGAGGTTACTGGCTATTCTTTGTCGTCTTCTAAAATGCAATGTGGTACCGTTTGAGGTTTGTAAAAGTTGACGCTTTTTCTATATGAATTGCCTTGGACATAAAGGACAATACAAAATAAATTGTGCATGTTTAACTCATATTCATAGAAATATCTCCAAATGAAATAGCTCCAAACTGCAAAACCAAAGAAAATCTCATATAACCTCAAATAAATTACCATTTTTTTTAAATCAAAGTAACATACCACGTAGATTCTAAATTTATGTCAGCTTGATTATAATGTAAGAAACAGTTCCTTTATTCTAAATAAGCAATAACATAAGATGGTTACAGTAAGAAAATGCTCATAAAACCATTCTACATTCTTTTACCACCACAGCTTGCTTACCATTAGGCATTTTGCCAGGAGGTCATTTAAGGGGAGGGGAGTTAATTGATATTGATATTTTGAATGCACTGCGAATTGTAAAAAGATAGCGTCAGGGAATTTCAATGTGGGTGATTTTGCCACAAAATAAAACGATGTTATCAAAAGGAATTACCCCAATATCGAAGTAACCATGCATAATAAACGAATGAAGGTTTTATATTTGCGATTTGAGCTGAAGAACAATGAACCTGAAGCCAGTGTGTGACGGTGTATCCTCTGTTCTCTATCCTTATATGACCCCTGCTATCTACATCATCACTGAACTGTCATTGTTCGTCATAGTCTGATGCTAATACCAGCTGCAGGTCCCTCGATTCCATTATTTCCTCTACAGTGATCTCATTTGTTTATTTTTGTAGTCCACCGTGTTTGCTTTCCGTTCTATTCTAGATTGCAATTAGTGTTTTCATTATTTATTTGCTGCTGTTTGTTTTTTGCTTGCTTGCTTTTAACTTAATGACAACGATGTTTCTTGTCAACCTTTTATAATAAAAGGAAGAGGATGAAGGGTGGGCCTATAGGATGACCACAAACGCAGATAAGTTAGAACGTCAAAACAATTGAAGTGTAAAAATTTGATCATTGGCCTACCGGAACTGAAAGCTGTGGCATTAACGTGATGATAGCCCCAGGTGAGCATTTTACGACCATAATTACCACCGAACCGTACTAGGAGATAATCAGAACCAGCAGCACAATCTTCTTACAATGTGTAGTCATGAATTCAACATATCAGAAATTCAGTTCTTCTGGAAATTCTTATCCATGGTGCACTGCTATCTCCTGTCATAGAATTATGGATATATATAACTTACCAACACTACAAACAAGGTGGAACTTACCCTTTGTTAGTTAAAGTTCAGTTTATCCATAATGCCATTTACCAACACAGATGAACTTTCAGTCTATTGGTAAGATACTCTCATAGTCATAGCCTGTAATCTGAACTGCTTTGTTACGGTCTAGTGTAAAGAAAGACAAGCATCCTTCAGATTTTACAGTTCATCCCTCAGACTTTACAGTTAGATAAACTAATACCGACATCTGGGGAACATACAACCATGGCACATGACATTACCTCTGCCATATATTACGTTGGAGGTCTCAGAAATATCTAGGCCAAGACGTGTCTCCTTACAAAACCATCAAGGTGTGGTGTTACTGTAACACGAACTGCGGAGTCAGCTATATTCAGTATTAGGCTGCCCGGCGGCGACTCCAGCCCCATATGCTCCTGCATACCCAGCCTGCTGCCCGGACAGAACGGCCCGGTCGGAGTTATGGGTGTTCAATTTCACGCCGAAGGGAATGGCAATAAAGCCAGAAAGGATCTTCTGAAATTAGACGACCTCGAAGCGACCTCTGGCTGATTTATTATATTGTTTGGTTCCTGGGAGATCCCGCCCTGTCGCACGTTATCAGGGGTCGCGCCAGGGTGAAACCATTTCATGCCGGGGTAGCAATAAGGAATAAACGGCCGGCGTAATTCTAACTCCGAACGGTGATGGGTGCTGACCTGGCTTTGGTTTTCGGTCCGTCCCGGGAGACCGGATCATCCCAAAGTGTCCCACTTTAAAACCGGGGTGCGATGTATTCATCTCTTAAGCCATATTGAGCTGTAAAGTGCATGCACGGGGCAGGTGAGTGACATCTTCAATCATGGTCAGTGCAGTAGAAACAGGAGAAAGGTGAAACATGGCCAACAATCCCTGACCTGGATAGTGTAGCAGGGACAGAACGTTGGACAGTGCAGTCAACGTGAAGGAAAAGGATCATGCACAATTTTACCCTGTTTTGTCGGTAAAGCATAGACATGGTGATTCAGTGATGGCTGCTTCTCATTTATTCACACATCAGGCAACTGGAGAAGAGAGAAACACGGCCCCTCACCCTGACCTGGGCAGTGTAGCAGGGAGAACGTTGGACAATATAGTCAGGATCAGAAACAGGATCAGACACAATTGTATCCTGTTTTGTCGGTACAGTGATGGTGGCTTCTCATTTTTTTTCCACATTTATACATCAGACGTATCTTATAGCCAAACATTATATCAAAGTGTACTATCATTTTAAGCAGTTAGGCCGCGAGACAGAAAGAAAGCGGTACAAAATAGAAAGACCAATACAAAATGCCTAAAAACGTAAAAAATACAAACAGCCGAAGCCTGTCCGTAACCTCTGCATGGAGAGTAGTTTTCAACTAGAATCGACTGACAGAAGCATTCTTCATTTTTTACATGTATGAAATACTAAGTTTGCAGCTAGACACGCACGTAAATTGTTTGGGACTACGTAACATGATTCGTGCACACATTACGGTCAGGCAAACGGCATATGTGTGCTCTCAAACAAGATAAAGGGATCCACCTGTGTGAAACGGAGCGCCCTGTTTATACGCGCTCCTTGATCAGATCGCCACCAAAATAGCCTCAAAGTGGTAACAAATCAACTGAGAACTCGGGCAAATGTACGGTTTCAATTTCACGGTGCGCGACTTAATTGCAATAAAAGGAAGGGACATCCTCAGCGGTGTCCCCCGGATGACCTGCCTCTGATGTACGGGCTTACTACCGTTAACACCCCGTACTGTTCAACTCGTGTGAATGGGCTTACTACCGTTAACGTCCCGTACTGTTCAACTCGTGTGGATGTAACTAAAACAACATGAGCTAATTGACTCATCTGCATCAACTGTGTCTTAGCCTTGTTTCCCATTTACATCCGAAATTGTCTTAAGCTTGACATTGCCTTACTTTTATTTCTATTGGAATCCAAATTGTCTCCAGCCTAAATTTGTCTTACAGGTTTCCTATTGGACATAAAAAAAATTATCTTCATTCTTAGATAGTGTATAAAAGACCAGTTTCTTCCAGATCACTTCAGCGTCACTGATGAAAACTAGTGGATGCTAATTGAAACGACTGGCTGTTTCCAAAATCACATCCAGTTGCTTGAGTAACTGCTTTTGGGCAAATGTTACCCATTGTGTTGCGGTGATATAAGATACCACAGAGGGAGCTGTTTCAGTCTCAGGCTCGGTTAGTAAGGAATAGATCATCTCGCAGAGGTAGCTGACCTGAGGAAGGGTTAGTCAACCTGAACAGTTAGAAAAGGCGTTGATCAGCAAGTCTACAGCCATTGGGGACGTTCGTCTCGTAAATTCAAGCCTCCCACTTAAAACCTCCTTCATTTATCATTCTTTATTCATCAATATGAGTCTTGGTAACCTGGTGTGTTACGCCATGAGGCGGTTTACCGGGTACGCAATACAGAAGAAATGGCAACCCAGACTTTGCGGCAATTCTGGAACCTGAAGATGTTTACCTCAATCAATGGCTAAACCCATTAGAACAGAGAGAGAGAGAGAGTTCCACTCCACTCAGATTGCTTTGCAACTTGACCAGATGCTCGATTGAACCTAAACTCTTAAATCTTCCCAGCAATCTACTTGATACCAGTACTCCTTCGGGACAAGTGGTTTGTGCAATAAAGACAGAACTGGGCGTAGATAAGTCTCCGTTCCAAAGCATGATTAGCAAAAATTAACTAAAATATCTGAAAAGTCGGTCGCAAAATTGGAAGTATCTTTTTATGATAATATTTTATTATTTTCATAGATTTTGGATAAAAAAGTGACCACGTACATATTTTTCAATGTGCCTGAACTCTTAATCATAATGCTGGCTTGATTTTATGGTAAACATAAACCATACGAGACATAAACATTTTAAAGTTAAATTCAGCTAGAGTGACAACAGGCTGTCATCAAAGCATAAGCAGGCAAGATCCCTGTATTTGGCAGAAATCCCTGAAACGTTATAAAGATGTACGTCTGTACGACTGAGATAACTTGATGCCCCTGACGGAGAAATGATATTACAGACGGATCCTCGCCGCTGTAGATCCGGTGATGGCACACATAAAACAACCGTTCCGTAGCATAACCGAGATTCATTGAACATAAGTGTTTTCCGTAATGAAGAAAGATTCCAGGGGAGTCACAAAACGCTTCAGTTGCGCTGCGTGCTTTCCGAACTAACGACGAACAAACAGCGTAGCACATTAGTGCAGTACTTATCCAGGATGGGTCTAATATGTCGTATTTTATATGCAAGACTCAACTAATAGTAGTGTCTGTTTCTGTTGTTTTAGTGAATGATATTTCACTTCCATTGGATGCAAACTGAATTGGTCATAAACGTGGATTGTTCAGTGTTATATTTCTATTGCTTTACTATATGTAGCTTTCTATGTCGTGGTACTACTTCCAACGCTCAGTGGTATGGCAGTGGATAGAGCATGGGATACTGTTGGATTGACAGTGGTAAAGCAGTGGATAGGGCATGGAATACTGTGAGATTGATAGCACTTCGCGACAAGCATTACCAATATCCAGCCATATAAACCCAGATCCCATCTCAAACATATCACCAACTTGCAACGCAAAAGCCAGATTAGAGTAACAGTATACATCTCTTGAGACGCAAAGAAGAGCGAATGGTATATTTGAGGTTGTTACCACCAGAAGATGCACATTACCTAGTCTCTGCCAGACTCCCGCTTGGACCAATAGTAATAGAGGACTATGCCCAAGTTAGGAATAAAGTCTCGTAGGGATTATTTGGCCTAGGAGTGGTCGGCGGTGATAGTTGGATGGACTGCAACTGACTGAGATCGCATGGTAACTTGTTTGTCCCTATTTAGCTAAAGTCCTCTCCAGCTGACACGTCTACTTGGAGACTACACTTCACTGTATACAGCCGAAAAAATCGATATATCCAATTTCAATATGTGTGACCAATTTTGCCACAAAAAGCCTTCTAATCTTGTGGAACGGACTTAGTTAACTATTATTATTATTAATAGACATATTAAGCATTATGTTAATAGAATGTTAACCATGTATTTTGGAGTTTACCGCTCTTCCGGAGTCCTTCTGTGCAAAACATGCCACTACATTTACAACATAACGGATGATACTCTACAAGAAACAATATCCGCCATAAAACTTTAAAACGTTGGAGGTGATATCCGAGTCTGTGTCAACGACCTGGCAGTGGAAGACGGTTGAAAATGGATGATTCTGTAGGTAGATTGATAACAACATGAGCGACAGTCTCTGATATAGCCTGATTAAATCTCGCTTATAGCAGCCCGTTAAACATCAGAAGAGTTTGTTTCAAACAGACACATCCCTGCTAACGACATATCACATATATATGTATATGTATATATACCGAACTAACAACTATAATATATATAGTTGCTTTTATCATGTCTGGCTGAATCATACCTTTTTTTTTCCTGGAAATGATAAAAGTTTTCTAGTAAGAGAAATCTCATCGGATTGCCTGCGTGAGTTACACTTTATTATCGGTCAGGGGTCAAGTACTAGAATGCATCAACTTGTGAGTGGGAGAAATTCAGTACGGTGCAGTACACAGTATGAAAGGCAAGTGCATCTCTCGGTACACTGGTCGATGGTGTAAATTCTAGGAAGAAAAGTATTTTTCTGAGAAATTCGTCTGAGAAGTGCTGGCTAGGCACATAGATAGAGCTGTTCCCTACTGGACAAAGAAATTGTTCATTGACGTATCTTCGTTCTTACCTGGTTGGGTGCATCTCGGTGTATTCGTCGATGGTAGAAATTCTAATGTACTTCTCTGAGAAATTCGTCCGAGAGATACTGGCTACACAGAGACAGAACTGAATGTTACTGGACAAAGAACTTGTCCATTAACGTACTAAGATGCTTACCACGATCTTCGTTCTACCCTGGTTGAGTGACGTAAAAACCCACCTGGCTGCGCACCGTGAAACTGAAACCGTACATTTCTGAAAAATTCGTCAAATAAATTCTGGTTAGACAAAGAGACAAAACTGTCCTTACTAGAACATAAGACGCTTGTAAATATCTTCTTTGTTACCTTCTTGACAGACGTAACAGAGTCTCTTAGTGGATTGTGGGGTCAGATTGTGTCAGGGTCAAAAATTGCTGCGTGGCAGCAGAGACGTCTCTCTGTTGCGGTCTATCCCACACGACTAATGGCTTATGCAAAGGTGATTTTCCACAATCGATAGATGATTTTCGATAATGAAGGTCTCATGATGATATATCTACACATTAATGGTAGCTGAAAATGAAGTAAACAGTCATTATTGAGCCTAGTGATTTATCGAATAAAACCAATGGCATGAATTATTTCCGCGATCCAATGCCGCTGAGGAAAGGAAAACTGCAGTATGATTTATCACACATCAATTACGTTTCCAATATTCAGAAACGTGAGGAAGAAAGTTATATTTTAGATATCAAGGATATCAGTCAGTCAGTCGAGGACATCATCAAAGATATGAAACTAGCTATATAGAAATGTAACGTTTGCAAGCAAATATGTAATGTCTACATTCACATTGTATAGTCTAACACTGGCAAATATTTTTTTTCTTATTCCAACACATTTCTTCATTTTGTGACCCAAGACCTTCTAGCTTTGTACTTAGCCATTTGATACATTATGTACCTTCCGTGAAGTAAACATAATGAAGATTTTGGAAGTCTTTACGTCAGCAGGTTGTGACAATTTTTATACATATTAGCCATTACAATATCGATTGGAAGCATGACAGGAGAAGAAGCCGTGCGATATTACATCTGAAATCGATTATTAATTACGGCGAAAGAAACGCCGGAACCGTGAGTGAGAAGGTGTCGATAATTTTCATACGTAAACGGAATGATTATTATATCTTCTGCAAGCTCTCGACAAGAGAGCACAATGGAACCAGTATATAGCTATATAGGCCATCAAGAAAAAAGGCAGAAGCCCGGAAAAACAGCAGCCAGGTATAGCTGAAGATCTATCTTCATGATGTTTGATAGGTTAGAATTTGTCGGAAAATGAAGGTCAAGTTCGTCTGTGGTTATTCCAGCACCTTTAGCCGTTGCTAACTGAGTACAATAGAACCAGTATGCCATCAGAAAAAGGAAAAGTCCGGAAAAACAGCCTGGTATAGTCATGTTCATGATGTTTGAAAGGCTAGTAGGTGTCGGGAAATGAAGGTCAAGTTCGGTTACGGTTCTTCCAGCGCCTTTACCCGTTGCTAATCAGCCACAGGGGCAGCATAATATTTAAATATCTCACTTTCAAGACAAAAACAACATTATGACCACTTAGTAATGACATAAGTCTTATCGACATGTCATGTTATGATATGGTAATCAAGGCATCGCCACTTGAATATCAAGTAGCTTCAAGCTCATGTTTATGGAAATGTACTGTATTGGATAAAGTCCAATAATCTCCAAGCAGCTGTTTGGAATGCTGATTATAACGTTTTTAACCAACCTATTCAATAGAATGCTTTTCTGATTCAATGTTCAGTTTATTGGTATGCAGTATAACGCAGTCTACATGCAGTCATTTTGTTGAACTGACAGAATTTGAGTAGAATATAAGTATGGCTTTTGACCAATACTGTAGGTATAACTAATTTTTTATAAAATCAACCTCTGCTTGGGAGAATCGTTTGTAACACAAATTACAAAACGAACGGAAACGAGCGATATAACAACTTTCAGTCTATTACTTGTATCTGTATTCTGTACAATGTGCATACGTGTTAAGATATGTGCATATATTCAATAGAACTTGAAATAAGAAATAATGATCTAATTTATATGTTTCTTATATATTTTATTTGCCCCTTACCGCGCTTTTGTCATGACCTCCATGAAATGTCAGCTTCTCATTAATAAACAAAGTTTAAACAAGCAAACCACACAGAGCCGACATCTTACAGTCAACTACCTATCAAGACTCCACAACACCGATGGTGCACCTTGCTAGACGTAAGCTTTCGTCAGGCCCTTAATGCATCACCACCTCTTAAAAATTTTATCGTCTTCATATCGTTTTCCGGGAAGTCCAAAGGCAGTGAAGTAGTTTTCAGATTGATGAGGCGACTAAAGTTTACGGAGCATAAAAAGAGACGAAGCAGTGAAAACTGAACGGCCAAACTGCGGCTGTCAGTCAGAAGCGTTATGTCGCGTATCCTACAACAATGGTAAATTGCTATACCGAAATAGCCGCTGTGCAAAGAACCATCCAATGTAACGCCTTTTCAGCAACCAGAAGCGTTAACCCTCCCCAATTTCAGCCGATGTTTTTGTCAATGACAAGAGAGAGAGAGAGAGACGTTAACGCCTTCCAGTTTGAACAGTTTGAGGGTAAGCATGCAATCCAACCACTTGAAGCCAACTTCAATCAGAACAGTATTGTTAAATTGCCTCTGAGGCTCTTTCGACAAGCTGGACTTACTGTACCGGAACTTACGGATCGAGGAAAGTATTGTTTTGGGAGCCCTTCGTTTCCGGGGATATTTTCATGAATATCAATGACAGCTTTTGATTCGTTGTCAAAAGTAGACTGTTTCGATCAATATTGTTTGTGGCTGATACATGTAGTTGGCGGACATTTTTTACACATCAAATCGACTAGTGAAATTTGAAAAGACAAAAACTGGATTTGTGTTTAAGTTTCTGTGTGAACAAGTCGATATGATAAAGATGAATTTCCCTTGTGTCTTCCCAATCCATAACAAATAGCATTATACGGAGTGTGTTTTACAACGTTGCTTCAAAATTGACATTCATCCAATTATTCTTTATCTTACGCCCATTCCAATCTCCAAGGACAGTAAACAAAGTATACAACCACCAGCGTATAAGAATAAGTAAAGTTCTTTTCAAGGATACATTTGACGTCATTGGTCAATTAATCACGTTTTCATGGCAACTGTGAAAATACGAGTAAGGTCGCAAAATCCTTTAATCTGCGGCAAGTGGAATATCAAACAGCAAGCTTAAGGCGTTGCCTCAATTACACTAATGTTTTCTTGCGATGCTTTGGATTGACAGTTAACTAGATCAGAATGGTTCGTGTTTGTCTTTATGACGAAAGAAGAGCTTCCCCTTAGTTTTCTGTTTCCATGATGACGTTCGTGGAAAAAATTAATTGTAAATTTTCCGAAATTATTATTTATGCTTAACAGACATTGTACCGCTTCGAGTACTTTGATGTCAATGTTCCTATAGCTTTAAATTACAGTTTATTAGATGATAATGTTTGGTGTTTGTTTTGCGATTGGCGAAGAGAGAGAAAGCTTCTCTTTGTTTTCATTGTAAATTATTATTTACTAGTCTGTGGTCCAATGTTGCGGACACCAAAATTACCTTTTGTACATAGTATTGCCTCCAGTTTATCGACGTTAATACTCCTGATAGATGTTACTAGACTGGCGTCTAGAGCTCTCTCTCAAGGTCTTGCTTAACTGGAAAAACACCACACTTCTACTCAGGGGTCTAACAGCAAAGCATGTCTGCTTGAGGACGTTAAACATCCCATTGATGTGTTTGTGTTTACGACTCAGCCAAAGAGGTCTGCCCGTTACTTCAGTACGACGTAATGAAAGACGTTACCTCCACCATTAACTCTCCCCGGCAATCCACCCGCACTACACCAGAACAAGAGCGGCCGTTAAGCGTTCCGCCTCTGATGGATGCGACGCTTGGCCCGATGACCAGTCGATCGGTGCCCAGAAATTGAAACTGTCGACTTGTTTGGCTCGGTAATCAATTCACTCCGGCGGCTGATGGGCGGATGGGAAGACAGACAGGCCCATGAACCAAGGGCAGTGTTCGCTCCGCTGTACTGTCATGCCTGGTAAGGCAAGCATCACAGCCACGAGCCCTTTACAGGCAATCCAGGATCGGGGGATCTTTTGAGGCCCGCTCTTTCTAACTCCTGTAACTCTTAAACACTGATGGGCGGATGGGAAGACAGACAGGCTCCTGGACCATGGGCGGTGTTTGCTGTCTGTCATGCTAGGTAAAAGGGAAGCACCAAAGCCATGAGCCTCTAAAGCACCAGCAAGCTCTTCTTAATTCTGAAGACAACGACAATATACTCAAGTTAGTAACTTATTTCAACATTACAAAAGAGCTAAATAAACTTGATGAAGTTGGCAATGACTATAACAATGATAATATAGAATATAAATGTTCAACGCCGTTTTTTTCTGATTAGTTTTTTTTTAAATTTCCATCCTGTTCTGGGGGTTCCAAAATTAAAAATTTATACGTTTGTAGTAGGTCCTACTAATAAGGATAGTAATCGTGGTTCTCCGGTCGTTCACGGTAGTAATACCATATGGAAATATCATTTAGGATAACATTTCATGAGCAAAATAGCTATGGAGAATAATTCTATTACCTTAGATGATTTAATTTAGATTACAAACTATATTGCCAGTACGTTGTGTAACCTTAGACTCGGAGTCTCCAAGCAACATAATTTGTTGAAAATTCACCGTAGCGTGATTAAGTTGCCATTCTACTAGTAAATTAGTAATTCAGGATAAAGTATGCCCAGACAGCTTAAAAGCTTTAGATAAATTTCTATTCCTTCATACCGCGCTCGCACTGTGAATCTGTCTCCAATGCATAATCTCACCTCAGGCTGTTTTAGACACACGAACACCTGAGAAAGTTGCGCGCTTGCCTGCAGGTGTGACAAACGTATGCCTTTGAACCGTACAAGATGTACGCCCTGTTTGACCTACTTTCCTGAACATACATCAACCAGGTTCAAAGACCAGGAAGATGCTACCAAGATGATAACATGTCTTATCTATTGCGGGTTGCCATACCTGATAAGCTGATAAGCCTTAGGCTGCTTAATGCTATTAGGCAGAGTAGGGAATCTTTTCTCGTAAGACCTTTTCTCGCTTCAGATACCGGATGTCGTTTAATCATAGACTCCATTGCTTCATTAATCATTCCGAAGTGTCTTCGCTTGATGGAGAAGAATATGGTGGTAACAGATGTAAATTGACAATGGCTATATCGGTCATCAGTCAGTGGTCTCTAAAGAGACGCACGCCTTGAAGTACCTTATACACTTGGTGCTGTCGTATTCTAGATACAAATCAGAGGTATCCACAAATCAGTTATTTCACCAGTCAGAATGGTGGCGGTTGAGACACACAACGTTCTATTACCAATTTGGACCCTTCTAGCATTCAAAAGTCTTCATTGGAATGATCGACGAGAGAGAGGTACCGCACTTGACTTTTTACCCTCTCTTCTCGTTACCGCAGGGAGTTCTTGGAAATCAGATTGTGGGTTATCATTTTGCACTAACAGGAACAGACAGGCAGTTCATAAGGTTATCAGGCTTCCTTACAACTGCACGCTCAGTGTATTGGCGCATGTAAACATTATAGAGAATGATTTAACTTTTTTTTCAAACAAAATTTGCAGACTCACCAACTTCTTACCGTTCTGAGCAACATTGTATTCTTGTTTATCAAGAATACAATGTTGCTCAGAACGGTAAGAAGTTGGTGAGTCTGCAAATTTTGTATTCTTGATAAAGACCGGAGGACAGGTTAAAGGTTCATGAGTCGACTTTTTTGTGTAAGAGCAAACTTTTTGTAAGACTTCAAATGCTTTGGATATTTTAGGTGCTTTATTTGTTCATTAGCTGACATACAAAAAAAAACTTGTGCTCAGCTAATCGTACTTAATTGAATGACACATTGTACAGTAGATAGACTCCACAAAACAGTCAACAGTTTGACAATTTATTTTCTGTATCTTGTACACAGCAAAGTTAAAATCCGTCTCCATAAAACTCGTAGGTCCTCACATAGAATGCAGCCTATAAAACGAAAAAAAAAACTTACTTAACTCCAGTTAGGATATTTTCTGTTACAAGTGTGCTAACACGTCGTGCCAAGAATGTTAAGACTCAGAACCGTCAGGGATGACTACAAATCGTTAACTACAGTACAGCAGCGTGTCATATCGACAGAACCGGATTATTTTATCATCGTGACAAAGCCTTCCGGGCCTTTACCGTTATCCAAACGCGCATCAGAGGGGCTCCAGAGAGTAAATCAGCCCCGCTCCATTTAACATGTATAGGTAATTGCGAGAAGCTAGCCCCGAACGCGGAAAGCTACCTGGCAGCATCGTAAAGAACCATATCGAATGAAGGCTGTCTCATCAGCAAAGTAGGGATCCTTCAGACAGCACGTCTCCGTGAAATGGGCAGGAGCACCATAACTACAAATTAACTCGGCATGTTGGACCAGGACGGGACAAAAGACGCGCGGCTGTAAAGTTGCCGCCGGTTCCCTGGGAAGTCTTTAGAGTTATCCGAGATGTTCCGTAAGTATGCGTGCATGGAAATGATAAGCTTTGCTAACTTCTGGTGAAAGGCTTGTCGTCTGAAGAACTACAGTACGTGCTCTGTAAGTGAGTGGGTTCACGTGAAAAGCTGAAGTTAAATACGTCTGGAAATCTGAGTCACCATGCCGTCAGTGGCCCGAACTACACATTGTAGTCAGACTTGCTTCAAGTCCACCCTTTCTTCGTGTTGTTTGCACTTAACGATGACGCATTGCTAACTTTTCTGGGAAAAGGGTTTGTTGTCTGGCTGTCTGCGTGCTCTGTTCCTGTGAGGCGTCACTCGAAGAGCTAAAGTAGAATACGTCTGAAAATCTGAATCACCATGACGTCGGTGGCTCCAAATGCACATTATAATCAGGCCTGCTGCAAGTCAATATGTTTCTTCATGTTTTGTGCACTTAACTTACTGGTATCTAAAGACAAATTGATCACTACAACGGATAAGATGTGTAGGTTACATTCTAGACTAATTAATGTATGATAACTAATGGGCTTAATAAAGTATCCAAGTATCCAATGTAGACATTGAGTAGTCTTTAAACGTTAAACTGGATGTCTATTATTCATGAGGACATTAGCAGTTTCACACAGACACCTTAACTACACAGAAATGACTAAATTTTAAAAGTTGACCAAAAGTTGTTTGTTGAAAAACATTTTTTAACTGTGGCTGAGGTATGTAAACACATCATATCTTTCAAGATGGCGATTTGAAGCATCACGTCTTGTCGGAGAAGATGACTAAGCCAAAAGCGATATCATAAAAACTTTGAGGTGCGCCCAAACGATTCGCAAACGACCATCACGGAAACCGTTTGTTTAGGAGGTCAATCTCACTGCACTTAATGCGATATATTTTTCATAGCAGGCACGGACTCTGCTTTATATCATGTAGATGGATTGCAAAGTTAAATGTTCAATCTGCATTGCGTTTTGTCGCTACAGATTAAAAAAGTCAAAAACAATATCATGAAAACTTCATTCGCAAACGGCCAACGCGAAAACCGTTTGTTTAGGAGGTCAATCTCAGTGCACTTAATGCGATATTTGCCATAACAGGCACATACTCTACTATTTCATTTAGATGGATTGCAGCGTTAAACGGAAGTTGTCGCAGAGGGACTCTCAAATCTCCTCAATTTTCTGTAGCATATTCGGCTTCTCAAGTCACAACCGCAAATCACAGTAGTTGCGAGAGAGGCCATTCACCTATGTTTGGATTTTTATGGCCATACAATCTCCTGTTGGGACTTAATCTGCAAAGTGTATACGTTGTGGAAGGGAATTCCATCTAACATCATAACAACATTAAATTATACAGGGATTACTTAATGCTTTCACTTCTTATTAAAGATCATGAGGACACTAAAACCCAAAACCTAAACTATCTATTTCCAGACCATCCAGTTAACTTCTAATATCCGATTATCGTGAGAATGAGAAATTGTGGTCTTTCCTGTGAATCCTTCCGACGTAGTTGGGCACTTTTGCCTCGTCTCTATCCCAGGATCAATCGTTTTGGTAGCAGGACCGATCAAATTTTACAATAGCTCGTTCTGAGTAAATGTTCACTTTGCTATCATTGGCCTGTTTCGTGTTTATTACCTCAATTATCTTGGATCGGTTTCATATAGCAAGGATAACTCTGCTCTCTATATGATAACGTTCATAACGGCCTATGAAAAATCCCCACGTCCACGGTCATAACAGTTTAGAATTCCCAACACAGCTGATAAAGATGCAACGTCGACTTTTAGATGCAGCCTGCAGATGGTTAACACAAATCAATTTAAGACACCATCGAGTATTTATAAACTACTTGTATATATACAAAGATTCATAGGATTTTCAACGTTTTCGACGGTATCTGGAGACTTGCCAAATGGATATTTCAAAAACATATGTATCACTCGGGTAAGAAAAGTTATACATAAGGCATAAAAGAGTTAGGACGAGCAATAAATATCTGTAACAATAGCAAACATACTTCAGCCTATAAAGTAAAACGATCCTCTGATCGTAAAACAAATGCTTTAAGAGTTACCATCTTAAATCTTCTGGCCCGGCCTCCGTCTCAAGGCCTATGGGATAGATCTGTTTCCGCAAAATGAGCAGGAGAGACCATAATCACAAATCAACCCGTAAAGGCAATCAGCAAAGTACACCCCGAAAATATGGCGGGGGTGTGTGCCGCTCCTGTAACGATCCTAAGTGCCTATTCGGAGGACATGCTCCGAAACTTTGACCATAAATATTTCATCAAGCTAATTTCACTTCCGTGTATTGTCTTCCTACAAAGTCAATGCAATTCGTAAGCAGATGAAGTATTGCTGCCATCAACGCAGAGGCTCGAACCTTCAAAGCAATTGAAAGTGAGCCTGAGTTGAGCGAACTCTGCAGAAAAAAAATACGTCTTGAAACATTTATGTTCTCGTACTGCTAATATCAAAGAGGTTGACCGCACCCAGTGCAAATGACCTGCGTATTGCCAGTGGTTAAATGGGCAGTACCATATCGTCTATACGGCAATCAGACCACGGAAGTTGGCCAATGGTTCAGATGGATTTAATAGGATTGAAGTCGACGGCTAGTTTGGGTCTGAGGAGATTTGAAGCCACAAAGTCAATCGCAAGTTTCAATCAGGAATTCGAAGGAAGCTATGCAATCTGGTAAGCGAGACTGGCTACTTATGCTCATGGGAGTTCATTATCTTAAGTTGCAGGAGAAAGCAAAGTTCAGTATTTAAGGTGCTACCGACTTGGTCTTAAAAGTTTATTCCCCTGTAAGTTAGACTTAGGCTTCATTTAGAAAAGCAGCGTTTGCCAGAAAATGTGCTGAGGTTCTCATAAATGTCAAACTTTTAACTTGTATTTACTCTTTTACCAATTTAAGGTAATGAAAAGTGTTATTCCTAGAGATTAGAGATTGCGAAAAGCCGGTTTTGTGACCTAGTGATTGAAAGTTGCTTTGATTTTTTTTTAATGTAAGTTGACGTTCGCAGCACGCATTGCAGGCATGAATATGGTAGCGCCCTTTTCCAACAGGGTCTGTGACCGTGCTGCATTACCTGAGCTACCACATATTTGACAGATCGCCTAACGAATGTCATAGGTAAAGGACGATGTCTTTAGACTTTTTGCTTTTTGTCTTTAAAATCATACAATCACATCTTGCGTTATGTCCATTTAATAATGACCCACACAAATCCAAACTTGGTCCCTGTATGGTCAGTCGATAGTCATCTAACCGAAAAGTGGACTTGACTACAAACGGAGAGAGCTGTAGGTTTTACTTGCCATTTTATACGACAACACGATTACCATGTTTAGCTTCATTGGGTAATAGAATCTGGTCTATAGCTTTGAATAAAGCTTACATAAGCCAAGTTTATTCAGGAGGCAATGAATGAGTCACGTGAAATTTAATTGAAATTGAAGAGTAGAACCAACTATATCATAACTGGAAAACAGGGGGATTATCCTAATCCATGATATGTATGCAGATGAGGCAGACAGACGTTTTGGTAATCTTTCACTGTGCCATGAGTGAAACGCGGGAGTAGACAAACCGAAATCGTTTTTTTTTCTCTCACTCTTAAAGATAAATGGGGTAAATCTGAATTTTGTAATATATATTTGTCAGATTAGGTAGGGAGCATCTTGCCTTAGCTATTAGATGCTCCCGTTCCAATTAAGGAAAGTGCGTGGTGTCTTCACTGTGACATGAGTGAAACGCGGGAGTATACAACCAAGATATATCTTACTCTTTAAGATAAGATCTTACTCTTCAAGGTTTAGATGTGAAGTTTGTAATATATATTTGGCAGAGTAGGTACAGAACAGCTTGCCTTAAATGCGCCCGTTCCAGTTGAGGAAAGTACGTGGTGTCTTCACTGTGACACGAGTGAAACTCGGAGTACAAACCGAGATATATCTCACTCCTTAAGATAGATGGTTTAAATGTGAAGTTTGTAATATATATTTGGCAGAGTAAGTAGAGAGCAGCTTGCGGTAAATCTTCCGGTTCCAATTGAGGAAAACGCGCGGAGAGAGTGGACCATCTGTTAAGGGAACTTTAGGACCTGCCAAATCTTTATGCACGACAGAACAAAAAGTAATTGGAAGGCCATATCATTACACGGTCGGCAGTCTGCACTAATTAGACTCTGCCATCCTCAGGTTTTTATGTCCACCAACCTTCGTCTTCTCTTCAACATTTCCTGCCACCTATCCATCGTCTTAACAAGCTCTTACGAAGAGTTCGCACATCGTGACTATATACATACCCATTAATGGTTAGATCGGATCATGACTTGCTCCTAGTAAAGGAACCATTCTGCTCCGCTGCACGCAAAGTTTGCAACACGCGTTTTACAGCAAAGACATAAAATGGATTTATTGTTGAACCGTAGGTTGATTTTGATTGGATAACAAACCGAGACTGATTTAACCCTATGGTCATCAATATGCGAGATGGCCTTTTAACAGCCAATGAATAAGGCTACGCACACCAAGCAAAAAGCTTCAAAATTGGTAGTTTGTGTATCATTTCACTTTCTAAGTCTTGTGTGACAAATGGACAGGTGAAAATGCTTTTAGCGTTTATTTTTAAGTCCTCCAAGGACAAGGCTATAACATCGGGATCACCCACCTGTCGTGACAGGTTTATAGTTACGACTAAGCGTAACTTCCATTTACTTTCATCAAGATTAACTCACACGGCGTTCCAATCGCGCGGAGACTCCAAACGAATGAGTCCTGCCCACCATAACCATATATTACTTCCCAACAGCATATGGCTAATGAGTGAATGGTAGATAGATGGCGGGAACAGACGCTGTAACGTATGAACACCGTTAGACTAATCTGCTGTGTGCTTTTAAGTAACAGTTTCTCAAGCTTATGTTACATGTAAGACATAACGAAAGGCTGTATGACTTCTGCAAATTTATTCTAATGATAATCACTAGGTATCTAAGATATCAAAGGTATGACTGCAAATTTATTCTAATGATAATCACTAGGTATCTTAGATATCAAAAGTAATCTGATATTGCGCGTCCTATAAAGAATGCTGTTACTTAATCACTGTCATTTTATGGCTAAATCGGGTTAAGTGGCATCAAACAGTCTATTATATTTTTTTAACTTTCAAACTTACTTGTAACGATGCTTCTAGTGCAGTGGTGGTTGGTGACAACAAGTTCCAATATACGATAGGTAATTCTTTGAAAACAAACAGTTCGATCCTGTGCTTCATGACACTGGTATTAGTGACTGTATTAGTGACTGTTCCTCTGTTGTCTCGAGCTCCTAACTTGTCTTCTAGTACTTATAAGTACATGTATATGGCTTTAGCAGATTGCACGTCCACCAATCTGCTTACATTGCCTTGTTGGTGGAAGAAAGACACTATTGATGACTCTAGTAAATTTACACCTGACTCTACCACAATTGACCCCTTCTGCCCTGCAAGGCACACCCTGGAAATCATGGGAGGGTGTATTGTCACCGTTATGGGATTCCCGCGACTGAGACCCATAGTTTTGGAACGGTTTATTGACCAACGGTTGTCCCCAGTTGCTGACTACTTATTGATTGGTTTTCCTGACGCCAGCGTTGATTCGGCATTTCCCGTAGTTTGGCCTTAAAGTTGCCTTGTATGGGCGCTTACTGCCTACAAAGGGTACTCCGGCTTGATATGTGTGTGTCTAGAATCAATATAGGCCTCCTGACCGGACTATACAATAGAGCATTGAGACAGGCCTACCCAAAGAGAACAAATTGTCAAAATCACGGCGTGGGGTATAGATTTCTAGCTCAATCATTCCTTTGCAATTTTCACCGTGCAATTCCTGTTTGAACAGAGTGAGCTCCAACCAATCCATCAGAAAGTTAGACCCAAAGGCTTTGAAATAGATGACACGTTCACAATTTTCATAATCGTTATTTCCCTTCTTCATGTCTATTACCGATAACAAATTTTGACCATAAATTTACTTCTAAGTAAGTAGAAATCCACTTCCCTTTTTCACATACTAACGCAGTATAGCTAATCACTTTAAACCCATGACATTCTCCAGCATTACATTACCAGGCCCGAGAGCTACATGCAGCTCAATAGGAAACAGAATTGAATGAGATACCAAACTAAATTTTGGCAGCCTCTGCGTAAAAAGCAGTAATCAAATCCCAGGAAGATTGTACATGTACAAGTCCCCTACACGCTTCGCCCTCCTAAATTGATATACGAGAATGAATTTAGTCATATCGCGCCAGAAAATAAGCCACGGAGGCACTTATAACGGAAGAAGCTCTTAGATTAATTGGGGAATGTTATCTTTCTTTTACATCTTGAGGATTGGTCCGTCTCCAGAGACGCCGGTGCCTGCATTAGCTTGTGGCCACACGTCCAGTGAAAACACTGCGTCTGTAAGTAATAGACTTAGACCGCAGCAAAATGCGTTACCAAACCACTCTATAGTACGTCACACCTACAAAATCTGCAAGTTGGCGTGTGCGGTGTCTGCTGTGAATTGAAAACATCCACTTTAATCCTTGTTTCTTACAAGTCGATTCTCGTAAGTAGGCGACCTCGCTGAGACCTTTTAAGGTTTAAAATTTGACAGAACAGAACGCGCTTAATGAAAGGAGACAAATGTTTTTAAGCTTTGTGTGTTTCGTCGTCATACTTGGTCATACTTTTACGTTTTGAATAATATTCCAATCATAGAGTCAAAGTCTACAAATCAAATCGCAGCGAAATCGTAGCGCGACTGCGTTCTTTAGTAAGGAACCACAATACAATAGACGTTCCTTTTGTAGCTGCCCTTTGTACGGCGCTGAATGTCATACAGCACCGCTGTACCAAATCAAATTAATGTATTGCAATGCTCTGTTCACCCCACTTCACGGTCTGATTTTAATCCATCTCAGCAAATGCTGCTCGTTATCCTCCACTGCTTTTTTCATCTGGTTACTCGCGGAAGCAAATAAGGGTCGTTATTGTATAACGATGGATCATTGCAGGCAATATACACTGCTAGTCGGTTGCCATAAAATCATTTCTTTTTCTATATTTTTTGCTGAGGCCAACTCGTGGGCAGCATTCAAAACATCGATTGCCAGTCCAGATTGAAGAGATGATGACTTACAAAATGGACCAATCACTGCCAAGACAATCACGTGACGCGTCATTGGTGACGAATCAGGGCGCGAGCTGACATGACTAGTTGATGACGCCCTGATTTGACGCTGGTCCATCTGCTCATATGGGTTTGTTTCATTTCAGGGCCGACCCATGGACGGACCGGACAGGGGTGCTGAAGCCGCGCTGAGGGGAACATGAGGCTGCCGACGGCGATGTGGCTTGTGTTCGCGGGCCTGGCGTTCGGCGGGGGATATTCTTCCAGAAGCGCCTCCTCCTCGGACGGAGAGGTCCCGAGAAACGACAGCTCTGCGCACGGTGGTGGAAGTGACGGCACCAGGAGCGAGGGCCGGGCGGGACCACAGGGAAACTTTGCCGGCATCTCGGAAGTGTTGGACGCCCTGGAAAAGGCGGTGGTGTTTTTTCTGGAGTCCTACCACGACATCAACTTGGACGGGCTGTACGGACTCAGAGTAGCTGAGGGTGAGTTTTAAAAAATTGCTACATAACTGAAAATAACTACATCAGTTCCCACTTTCATTTCCACTAGATTGTACTAGCTATTTCATCCAGACTGACACGAGGATACAGTTCATTTAGCAAAGAGGTCCGTCATATCTTGAGTTTGCAGGGTACTATGGTATAGCTGTCGTGGTTAGAAAACAGGGTCCGTTGCCTCCCTGCACAAGTGTACTATCGGAAGCACGAGCTCGTTAGATGTAGCTGATTTATACCATACATTAATCAATTATAGAAAGAAAAATCCTATCTACGCAGACTACACTAAAGGGGCTGGGAAAAGGTAGCCTCCTTCA
>NC_049986.1:20241719-20252476 GCF_000003815.2 Branchiostoma floridae | reverse complement strand
AAAAATGCCGGGGAGAGGAATATCTAACCGGGGGGGAGTTGCAAACGCCCTAGTACTATTTTCCCTTTCCTGCCATATTTTCCTATTCAACCCCTCCCCCCCCCTCCCCAAAAAAACTTCCGCCAAGGCCCGACAGACGGTGAAGGAGGCTAGGGAAAAGGCGATACCAGAGAGAGGTAGTGAGATATGGCAGTGGAACGTGTAGGACCTCCGGATTGCAGGTGTGAAGTGAAAATTATGACCGCAATATTTGCACTTGTTATTTTGGGCTGACCCCGCAGTGAAAGGCAATGATGAAATCTTGGCAGGAATCCTGGGACCGGGGAAAGTTATGGCCGCAATTTCACATCCGCATTGTGTGGCTGACCTTCCAGTAGTCGCCTCAGCACTGGGAATAGAGGAACAACTGTGGAAGCTGATTTTTGGGAGGGATCAGCAATTGTGGTCCAGCCGATCGTGTGCTTTATGAGGTCTCAACTGGCCCTTGTAAACAAAATGGGAACAATAGATTTTATACTACAAAAAGAAATAAAGAGCGAAGACCGTTGTACCCCCGGGCCTGTATTTCTTTTAGTCTTCAATACATTTGGGGTGCTTAAATTTTGAACCTGACCATAAACAATACGTCCATGACAGAGCAAATGGAAAAAATAAGACAGGGGAACAGTGGTCATAACATTTTTCTTTCTGGACTTCCATTGCTGGATCTATGGCAAACAGTATTACTGGAAGGGGAAAGGAATTGGGCATTGTACCTTGGCCCTTTAACTCTAGCAGAATTTCTCTGCGTCTGTATGAACTAGAAATAACTGAAGAAGTAGACAGGAAATATTTCCCCGCAAAGTTTGACATTTGCCCTAACAGCGAAACGATGACCACTGTAGCGAGAGATGAAAGAAAGCTCGGGATGAGAAATAGGGAAAACCCAAATTGTAGCATGGTTACACCCTAGCATTGGTCAATAGCGTGGGGACAAACAGATTGCGAAGTCTAAATTTAAGGTCACTCGAATAGGGAATATTGTAAGCTCAAAGAGAAAGGTAGTTAAAGCTTAGTCCCTCCTAACACCCAGTAGCGGCAGAAATCCATTATGTCCTAATGAACGTTGGTGCGGCTTTAAGTTCCATTTGCAGGCTAAGTTTAACCGTGGAATTCCTCTGTGTGACATCGGAAATAGACGTTGTTGTGTGAAAAGCGCTCGTTAGGGTGAAACATTACCAATCAAGAAGAACGGATCAAATCTCTCTTCGCACCTATGTCCTTAAATGGCCTCGTGTTGATTTACTCGTATGTTTACAAACTCTTTAGTTTTTTTTTTATTCAACAAAAATTCATATTTTTGCTAAATGCATATTTTTGCTAAAATTTGACAGCGATTAAGCAAAAAATAACCAGTTTTTTTTTGGTATTGACAAACTCTTGAGCTTTTGTTTCCAATGATGTATTTGTGTGCCAGTTTGATTTTCTCTGCCAGGCTATCACAAGCTCTAAATCTTCAACGTAGTATATATTGGCCTGCATATATATAGTAACATTTCAAGCAAACGTAAAGCCTTCAATGGCCGCAGCTACCAGCAACCATTGCCATGTAATATGCCACAGTCGGACGACTACATCCCATTACACGGTGAGGGTAATTTCATTTGTACCACAGAAAACATGTCGCCAGTAATAGAATTTGAGTCGTTGACTTTGCGAAGAGTTCAACGCGTCTGGAACGCTGTCGTTGCCGCCACTAAATGTCAAAACATTTACTTCCAAATCGGCATGACATTTCATGTTCAATAACCATGCTGCCGCTAAACAACTACAAACAACAGTGACATTCTAGATATGAACTACACAGCGTGCTGATATCATAAAACTGCCAGAAAAATGTACAAAGTAAGATCGTAATAACCTCACTTTCCGTATTAAATTTCCGGTTGTATATTGTGCACACCAATACATTGCGGTACGCTCAACCCTGCACATAATGTCGACGATCTAGAAATCCCATTTGTAAGGTATGAGATGCTATCAGGCAGAGTAGAGTTGTGGCTGGAGTTAATAAAGTTTGGCCTCGCTGGAGGATCTATGGTTATTTACAACAATGCCTCCAGGCAGGGCCACTAAATCTGTACATGCGAAGGGCGCAGATTACAATATGTTCTTCCAGGGCGAAAAACATATGAAACAAATAATTTTCAATCATAAAATGAGCAAATCTTTATACCCATTCTTTAGAATTTATAAAAAGCAATGCACACAGCACATTTAGGTTTTAGCATGCCAGAATTCATGATTCAAATGATGCAAATGCATGTACACATGGTTACCAACAATCCTATTAATAAAAATAATACGCCTCAAAAATGCTGACATTCAATCCGTACCCCTGTCTTTGATATGGAATATTTTTCATTGAAGTTGCATGAATTTCTGTACCTTGTTTCAGTGCCAATAAGCAATGTGGTTAACAGGGTCGAATCTTTATGCCTACGAAAGTACTTATAGCGATGAAAGATGGCCATTCTGGGAATAGGGGGAGCAATCCGTCTGCATTAAGAGGGTACTTTTTTGGCAGTTGAGCATTTGGTGCAGATGCCACAGATGGTCCTTTTAGCAGGGTTAAATTGTAAGTAATGTACATTATATTCTTACCACGTTAAGACGTTTAGCTATCAATCCAAATGTTAATGTGTTCCTACCAACACAACTGATTGTATACGTACAGACCTTCAAAAATATTCTAATCTTTCCTGGAGCTGCAACTTAGATTCTTACACAATTCCTGTTGTTTGGGTCAGACAATGTAACGTTTTTATGTTTCTGAAGCTGGTGTTGTCAGCCATGTATGAAATGTAGATCTGGATTAAGGGCAAGTAATTGTTAAAAGCAAATTGATTTGCCTTACGATTGGAAAAGATGGGTGCCTTCCAGGTCATCTGCTAAAGCCTTTGGAAGCTGCTTTCATAGCAATAATGTGCCTTTGTACACTTCCTTCGACGTAGCCATGCAGAAACAATAGCCCCAACATCTTACAACTTTAGAAAGAACAGTTACTTAATACGTGCCAAGTTAGTGGAGTAAATCTGTACATGGAATAATAAAAAAACTTCGACAAAAGCTCTTCTATTCCAGAAGGAAACCATTCATATTTCAAGCTACGGGTAGTAAGTCTAACAGACTGGCATGCTGAGATCCTCTACAATAATTCTGGATAAATATAGTCAGAGGGAATTAACTCGCACCTGTTCAATTCAGGAAGGTATACAAGGTTCAATATGCATAGGCAGGCAGTCTTCACCGTGAGCAACATGTACAGGTTTCAGTGGCTGTGCTGCGGGACTATGGCTTGTATATTCGTGATTCTGCACAAATTACATGGCTTCAATTACCTGAAACAGGAAGGCGGCTTTGCATTTCCTCTTCTAAGCTTATCGGAGTATATCATAATTTCTGTTCCAACGCACTGACTGTACATACTTTGCTGTATCACCAACAATTGGTCTATTGTACGTGGATTAAACTGCAACATAGAGTGCCCCAATACCTCCTCTGTATTCATTACAACCGGATCCAGGTCATATTTATTTCAATGTCCTTCATCAAACCATTCACCTGCTTAATCGTAACAAGGCGAGTCTGGCGTTCCGTGGGGAACGATACCCTAGAAGAGAGATCTGTGTACAGATTGTAAGTGAATCCAGTCGTGTGTTATATTGAAATATACCGATCAATGCTGCGGTGTGACTGATACAGGAGTGAGAGATAACGGCTGATGGATTAGGCATTGCTGCGAGTATCGGATTTTCGTCATCGAGACGAATCGGCGACAACTGCAGGTTCGTTCATACAACAGAGGTTAGAATATGGAAAGTCAAGGCCTCGAAAAATTCGCCTAAAACTTGATACTGGAGTTTGCAAGAAGGAAAGCAATTTGGAATTTTGTAAGATATATACGCGTGCGGATAGCTGTAGGTCTTGATAATCGGAGTTACATATTGAAGAAACAGAGATAGTGTATTTGGGAAATAAAACTATAATAATAATATCTGGTGTATTTGCAGCCAGTAGGTACCCAATAATGGGCAAGGAGGTTGATTAACGTGGTCGAGGCGCCTCCTCGAGCACGGGACCCCCATTTTACGTCCCTTCCGAAAGACGGATTCGTGAATTATTGGTATGAACTATCTAAATTAGTCACAGACCAAAGTGGGTACAAATTTATTTTTTGCAATTTATATCTATCCAATAATTGCATTTAGAACGAGTATTTGGTGACTGACCATTCAGAAATCCTCACGCACGGCTGCAACAGAGCATCCCGCAGTTTTAAATATCGCTTGTCGTGCTACAGGCCCAGTTCAACAAATGAGTTTAATTGTGCATCGTAATCAGCATGTATTCCCCACCGGTCCGGGGATAATTGCCACCGCTGTGTGCTGCATCATTCATGGATCCTGGACACTACCGGGGTAACAACAAATGGGGGAGAGTAATTGGTGAATATTCAGGACTGCTGAGGATGTTTGATTTGAAAGATTTGAAAGATATCTGGTTGTAAGGTATTAAAAATTAAGTTTCTAAATAGCATTTTTAAAACAGTGTACTAATCAAAACAGGTATAGAACGATATAGGACGAGAGCACGAGTTATTTTCTAACATATAACAATGGGGGTAACAACAAATTGGGTTGACTAAATTGGTGAACATTCAGGACTGGTGTGCTGAGGGTGCTAAATATCTGGTTGTAAAGTATAAAAATAAGCTTCTGAAAAGAATTTTAAAACAGTGTACTAATCAAAAGAAGTATATAAAGATAAAGAAGGAGAGTACGAGTTATTTTCTAACATTTAACACCTGGGTAACCACAAATTGTGAGAGTAAATTGGTGAATATTCAGGAATGGTGTGCTGAGGGTGCTGGATATTTGGTGCTGGTTGTACGGTACTTAAGATAAGCTTTAAAGGAATACCATCCAACTAAATTGTAGAAATAGAATACCATCCAACTAAAATTGTTAGAAATAGCGTAGGTGTCAATACAAGTACAGAAACAGAAAAGGCGCTAACTAGTACAAGTTATAATTCACCACGGCTTCGGGTACACGGTACCTGTGTCAAAAATTATAATTAGGTAATTGATAATGAGAAAATAGATATTGATGAGTTTTTGCTACGTAAGCTAAGAGTGTACAACTAAAATGGAGGGGACCAGAAAATCCATACAAAAATACACTCAACATTTTCCACCGCTTGAGGCATATACGCGGCACGCGTGCTCCATACCAAAGGGACGACTCCTAAAGCCAAGCATACTGCCTGGCAATCCCCGGTATCCTTGACACTACATAAAGTCATGAAACCTTAAGCTGCTTGCACGGTCCGTGCCCAGGCTGCTTGCCGGGGGTGGCGGCCTGTATCCCCGAGGAGATTGGTAGGAGTTACCGCCACGACGGGACGTCACTGGGGGCCGATACGGGTTTATAAAACTTGTTAACACAAGCGGACTTATTCCCAATAAAACGGAGAAAACAAAATTGCAGACTGGATCTGAAATTATAATTCCTACTTTTATAAAGAACGGTTAATCAAAATTCTTAAGACCCCCATCTAATTTATCCCTTCTTCTAATTATGTAAGGGCACCACGAAGATTTGCCAGTGGTAAACAGTTTTACCCACCCTTCTCCGTTTCTGTTTTTTGCAGTGTTTTAATTAGTTGCATGCCTGTCCATTTTCTGACATCGACCATTTTTGTCGTTGCCTCCGTTACTCTGAACACTTACATTGGCAGATAACAATGCCATCGGCTTAAACCCAATAGAAAACCGTTACAGCCGTACATTCGTTAAAAATAACAAAGACAATGCATCAATAATGTTTGGTATCTACCGACACTGCAAACAAACACTGTACATCATTCGGTACAGAAGAATGTTCAGTAGAATACATGTTAATCTAGCTAGTGCTATTCGTGAAACATTTAATTTAATCTAGGTAAATGTGGCTTCTGGGAAATGAATATTACAACTAATGTGACCCTTGAGTCAATGTTCAATGCATACCACACACCATGCGTACCTAACCATTTAGTATTCTACTATAGAGCTACGCTCGATATTCTCAATTTCTCAGTGTTCTGTGAACGTTTTTTTTTTCTTCAAATTTTTGATACTACTGGAGCGCATTGCATTGGTAAGATAATCCTTTCCAAATCAATTGCAGTATTATGTAAATTTTTTTATACACCTGCCAATGAATTGTAGCCGTATTCCACATTCTTCTCTGAACGATCCATTTAGTGGCAGCATAGCTTTTGTTTTTCGCATAGTTCACTAGCAAATCTACAAGTAATGATAGTTTACCTTTAGTTTTTCCTATAATATTAATAACTACTGCACTGAACCCATTGGCTCAGACGGTGCAAATAAAATCATCCATCATATCTTGGTGACTACCACGACAGCAATTTATCTACTTCTTCAGACAGTGTCTGACTTGCCAGCTATGCCGAATATCACGCTACAAAAACACGACATTGTAGATATCCTTCCCCTCCCACCCAGCCGGCAAACGTTATCATCATTGTGCTCAGCTCACGCATGAACAGGCCAATCTTCTTCCGTCTCGTCTTTCAATACAACCGTAACCTCCGCGGCTTCTGGTCTCTTATTCCATTAAAGTAAAGCGCAGAAGCGCTCGATATCCTGATAATAACACATTTGACATCCATATCCCCAGGCTCCGCCGAGGCTGTGCAGCTAGACCAGGCGATTTACCCCCATTAGGCGCTAAATTCTTCGGCTGAAACTTCAAAGTCCTGGCAAACTTCGCGCGCCGGAACCAGCAGAGCATCCATCAAAGACAGCTTCTGCCGTTATTATTTGATATCTGATGCCGATGGCTTTCATCTTAGCCGATTCCGTTGCGGGATGCTGCCCCAGATTCAAACCGCTGCCGGCTGCAATGAACTAATTGCGGCTGGACCCGTGGAGGTTTGCACAGAACTGAGCCAGAGAAGGATGAGATCGATTTTATACGAGACAACCGTACTTTCATGGGAAGCCATTTAGCCGCTGCAAGTTCAATCAATGGACGTCCAGGCAAAGAAAGCAATTTGCCTTTCATTCATTACGATGGAGCCATTTTGTTCACTTAAAGGCTTCGGTCATATTACATAATACGAGTCTATAAATAGCACGTCCCATGTCTTGTCCCCGTTTTGTAATGAATCGGCAGTGATGAAACGCTGCGTTATGCAAGACACTATAAGTCGTTATGCAGGGTTATTTAGCATAATGGTAAATGCATCATCATTCCTTCAGTAACGAGAAAACTGCCGAAGTGTGAAAATTATTAAAACCCAATCCCATCCGTTAGGATGGTCATACACAAAGACTATGGGGACGTATGGCACTGGTGAAAGGGTAATCATTGTCCTTTTGTGAGTGAAATATCGGACACCGGGCGCGCACTTGACAATCAATCCAATATACTCAGACCGGGAGTGATTAGCTTAAGCATGTCCCCCGAGGCTTTCATTATTTGAAGAGCTAATTTTCCCGTTTAACTCTACCTACTACAGGGTAATGTAGTGCACATGTTCAACGTTAACTGGGAGCCTGTGAGGAGGAATCGGCTAATCGTGCTTATCTTTACACTGTCACGGCGGTAGGGAAGTAAACTGTTTTAACTGCCGAAAATATAGAGTCTATCTGGCGATTAAGCTACATACTAGTAAATAGGATGCATGAAAGTTACAAAATTACCATAGATGATAATCAATCAACATCTCATCCCAAACAAAAACCTTGCCAGTTTTTTATTATTGTTCAAGTATTAATTTCATCAAATGGGGATCAAATATATCAAACATTGAACATGTACGTCACTTAATACATTGAACTAGATGATTAGAAAAGGCCTGATAGATATGCTGATAGACTTGACACTATAAGTTCTAAAAGTTTAGGTCATCGTGAGTAGGACGTCATAGGCCCAATGTATAAAGTATTGAGCGCTAGAAGCATTAATACTGCGTTCTCTTCAAACAATCCATAGTGATACTAACATTTATCAGAAATGCTATCATTAATGTTTCAAAAATCATTAGATGGTTTCGTTTGATATTGAAGTCTCAAAGCAGAAGCACGACCGCTAGTCATGCTCACATTTCAAAGAGAGTTGAAGTTAAATTTGTCATGGAAACTTTGATCTCATAATTATATCTATCTATCTTGTAATTGTAGTTGTGTATCAGTTTGCACACGTTTGCACTCATGTTTTATGAGTTCTACATCAAGGCCTCTATAAACTAATGAGAAGAAGGAAACCATTATCATTCAAAGTGCACGAAATGATGAAGCACCAAAGGATTGTCATACAATCAATCGCACCGTAACTGTTTTACTAAGATCATTGTGTGCAGAATATAACCAAGGAAATTTGTATGCCTTTGGCTAAGTTGACATTTGTTTACTAAAATTGGGTCTTTTTAGATGGTTCTTGATCGATGCCCTTGAGACTGTTCTACAATGGTTTGTGACGTTCTAGTGTTTTTAAAGCATTTAACAATTTGTTTAAGACAGCCCGTTAAACTTGACCGGTGCAATAGCTCAATCTTTTTCAACCTTTATTGCAAACTCATGCCCGAAGGCTTATTGCAAAAAACACATGTATAAAAGTATAATGGGGATAATGATACTGAATGGTATACAATAACAAAGTGAAATAGGGGTCATCAACTAGTAATACTTATAATCTAAAATGAATGCTATTGGGTTTGATTTAGTAGAGTACTCGCTCTGTATCCGATTGATCCCAGGTCCAATGCTCAGTGTGGCCAGGGGATACCTTTGGCGCATGACGTAGGTAAAAGTGGTACATAACGCAGCAGCTGACAAACAACCTGTTGTAGTACTTGCAAAAATGTGTGGCCCAAGGTCTATAGATATGAAGATGGGCACCACCACTATACACCTGAGCAAGGCGCACACAGAAGATTTGCTGAACTTTGTTTTTCCTCATTAGCAGCTGTAAATCTCACGATAAACCTCGCAGCTAAGTAGCTTTGAATTAGATACAGGTATGTATTTTCATGGCACCTTGGGGATAGCTGAGCGCTATCTTTATCCAACAAACCCCGGGAAAGACTGTTACCAGTGAAGCTAAACACAATTTAAGCAGCATGCATGGTAAAACGAATGGAGCGAGTCACTTAAAATCCCTCAGCGATGAAATAGTGCCTGATTCTGCACAAAGTGAGCCTACCTTGTCTGTCTATCCTGTGTAACTGTGGGAAGATACCGGCTCTGTGACATATGGCACTGCTTAATGCACCCGTGAGTGCAGTAAACATTTCAACTCTGCCTGTTAGCCATTTATATTGTACGCATCGTGACAGCACGGTCGTGAGCATCATGGCAATGTGGCAGAATAGTTCTTCTTCAGCTCCCCTGTCACTGTGTGTGTTTTACACTGGTCTCTAAAACTTCTTTGCTTTTACGTTACCGGTATACCACACTAAAGACGTGAGAGAAAATGGCATAGCTAATGAAAATGATTGTAGTTGCAGATATATTTTATTGTTCATAAATCATACCAAAGGCAAATCGCTATCCTAACTTGCTGCAGCTTTAGTCCAGATCAATTCTTATTTTTCATTCGCGTCACTGGACTTGGCTTCATTTAGATCCACAAATAGCTCCGCATTTCAGTTAACTATTCTTCCTCTGATCCTGCACATGTGGCATTTATACATGAAGAAATCTGTAGTCACTCTGTTGCAACAGCTTTAACCAATAAGTAAACATTTATAGCCATGTTCTGTTGGTTGATATTTCTTTACAGTTATCAGTAAAAATCCTGCATAGACAAGTTGCTTTTTCCTCTACTAATGCGATGTTCTCTACTTTATAATGCCAACCATGCATTCAAACTGTAACCAAGCAAGCGACTTAACGTCATTTATATAGCGTATCCAAGAGAGTTACACGCAACCTAAGGCTACTCTTCAGACAGCAATATTTTAGCGATGTCTCCCACCTAATAAACACATAATCACCAAGTGCTGGGGGTTCTGTTGATGAGGAACCCAAGGTCTGGTTTCCGGTGATAGGACCATCACTCAACTCCAACCGCAAGATCTCACCTAATAAAGCTATACCCGCGTGCTTGTTTCAGTCTGAGTTATCAGATTATCCGTCCGCTATCCGTACTAATGAATACATACATCACGAAGGGCATATCTCAGTCACGCATCCCCGCATGCCTGCCGGAGATAAACCAGTCAACGTCACGCGAGAGCGTCTCAACGCAAACTTTCACGGTACTCGAGGTGTAGAACATACTCGGAAGGTTCTCAAGTTCTACTGGGTCCTTCTGGTAATTGTACCTAAGAGGTCGAGAAACCAAGCATTTTTTTTTCAGGTCACGCAACCTTTTTTATTTCTTTGGGTAGAGTTCCCGGCAGTTCCACCCACCCCCCCACCCCCCCCCCCCCACCTACACACACACACAAACATATACAGAGAGAATACGACTATGCGAGAGCGTCTCAACGCAAACTTTCACGGCACTCGAGGTACTAGATGCAGGACGTACTCGGAAGGTTCTCAAGTCCTGCTGGGTCCTTTGGTAATGGGACCTAGTAGTAGTAGTATAAAAATTGTGTTCTGCCAGTGCAGTGGTCTGGGCACTCTATAGATGCAATAAGTCTTTCTTCAAGTCTGATTCATCGCCATCACCTTGTCTTATTCATCGCCAGCTTCC